>NC_069506.1:331520240-331612740 GCF_027579735.1 Bombina bombina | reverse complement strand
GGTATATGTATGAGATTGCCAAGGTAGGCTAAGGAGCATGCGTGTATCTGAGTATTATGTGCCTGAAGATTTATACCAGTAGCCTTCAGAGTGAGCTTTAGAATGCAGTAGCTTCAGCCACTCTATGGTAAAACTCTATGGTAAACTAAGCTAGTACTGTATAGCTAGAAGGACTTTTTAGTAAAGAATACAGAACAAAACAGACAGTGCATCTGTCTTTGGATAGAAACATCTGAACAGTGTCTAGTAGTAGTAAATGAAGGCGGAGCTGCTTCCCCCCCACCCTGCTTTTATTCAACACTGCTTGCTGCAGCTTAAACTCCTCTACAGGTTGTTCATTTACAGTGATACACAAGTATTTTTACATTTATTTGGTTTATTTTCTTGATTCACAACCCAAAACAGAGATCAAGCTCGTTTGGTGTCAGTGAGACAGTGGGGCTGATCAAAACTGTGGTACTTTCATATTTTTTTTATATGACACTTTAACCCATAGGAATGACATGACTATGGATAGAAAAGAACAATTTCTAATTAATTAGATCTTAATGTATAACAACAGACTTATTTTAGAATGTGAGTTGAACTCAAAGCTTGCTGGTTTGTCCTGTTGAAATGGCCTGGAATATTATTGAATGATTCATCCGTACGGAACCTATGACTACATATTCTTCTGCACTGGAACTGAATGAAGTAATGATTTGAACTAAACAAGTGACAGTCAAGAAGCTAAACCTGTTACCCTACAATTAAACAGATTCAGCAAATTGCTAGCAAAGTAATCAATTCTATTTAACCATCTTAACCCTTAGGTGTCAGAGTTCAGATGTTTTTTTCAGGAAATCTGGTACAACAGCAATATATTGAGTAACAAGATAACAACATACTTCTGCTTATTTGCTAACACTACAGTTTTTCAATTTAATTATGTTTACATCAACTCCACAGTCCTGAAACCAAAACTTGGTTAGCTAATTTACCAGAATTTTCAGATATTTAAAATAAAGATAATTGCATTTCACCTGCTTTTAAATAAATATAGTGCCTAGGTTGAACAACCATGTTCCCTAAATTTAACTGTCATGATTCAGATAGAGCAAGCAATTAGAAAAAATCTTATTATCTAATTTGCTTCTTCCTTTTGGTGCCCTTTGTTGAAAAGCATATCTAGGTAGCCTAAGGAGCAGCAATGCACAACTGAGAGCTAGCTGCTGTTTGTTGGCTATGCACATATATGCCTCTTGTCATTGGCTCATCCAATGTGTTCAACTAGCTCCCAAAAATGCATTTCTGCACCTTTAACAAAGGATACCAAGAGAATAAAGCACATTTGATAATGGGAGCAAATTGAAAAAGTTGTTTAAAATTGTTTGTTCTATCTGAATTATGAAAAGAAATATGTTTTGCTTCCCTTTTCGTACTTTTACCAAGCTCAATAAATAAAACTTAATAATAAAGTTTATCATGCATAATTTGGTTAGCTAAATATTCACTACTGGATTCTGTCATATCATTGTCTGACAGCGCCAGCAAGCGTTGTGTCGTCTCTCACAGGGTTAAAGTCTCTCTGTTTAGGTGTCCTTTAGCAACTTAGTGGGATACAGAGTTTGAAAGTATTTCATCCTCTTTACTCCGCACAATATAATTATAAAGTCATAAATAATCCAGAGCACAGATGCTGTGCAAAACTGGTAATTGGAAGCCACACTAAAACAAAGATGGGTATATGTCATATTATTTCTGATGGGATCTTTTTTTCCCCTAATTATTATTTTTATAATATTTTTATAAAGTCTAAAGATGAAGACAGAATCTGCATATCAAATGGTGAATTCTAAACTGCTTATCTGATTCATACGGCTAAATTAAAGGGAGGATAGCAACTAAAAACTACTTAAATTCAATTTGATGCCAAAGTACTTTTAAGATAAATTACATGATAAGCTGGAAAAATAAATTATCAGAGCACATTACAATTATTTGTTTAGTACCCATAATTAAAAACAATGTTTTATTTCTGCATCAGAAACTATTCATTGAGTTGCAAAATATTTGCATTCAAAATAAGTCATGTAAAAGCATTTAAATGTGTCATTTTCTTCTAAAAATATAGCTTTGCTGTCCTGGAACAAGCACCTTTAGAAATCCTCTTGAATGTTGTTTATGTAACTTCCTTTGCTGTAGCCAATCAGGGACAAATATGAATGTGCTCCTACACATATCAACCAATCAATGTGCATCATGTATGTGTGTCGGTGTGTCAAGGTCTTGCAATTCTCAGAATGCACTCCAGGTTCTTGGAAACACTACAATTTAAATTACAGGAAAAGTAAGAAAAATAAATAATAAAAGTAAATTGCAAAGTTTGTACATTATAAATAATCATTATTTTTAAGGGGAATTACCTTTCGAGTTTGATATCTCTTTAAACATTTAGGGCCCCATGTATGAAGGAACGATCGGACAAGCTCTTCAACTCAAGAACTTGTCAACACGGCTTCGCTACATACGGGCAGCAGACGAACAAGTGAGCATGTAATGCCGGTCCCTTCTCTCGCATGACCAATCGCATGAGAGAAGGGATTGTCAATCATCGATAGCGAGCTCTCATTGATTTTCCCCTCGCCACCTCAGAGGTGGCGTAGGGTGTAAGAAGCAGCAGTCTATTGACCGCTGCTTCTTACATTGTGGGAACCAGACTTGTACATGCAAACCTGCCTCAAAAAGGTCTATGGAGCAACTTTCGCTGCTTAGTACATGGAGCCCTTAATCTGACCTTTTAATCTGCCTAGAAAATAAGGTGCATGATTAATAGATGTCCCCCGTTTGATTCAGTTGTTCAGTAAAACTGCACTTGTCTACAAACCATTGACTTGGTGAGCTCAGATCTACGCTATTTTATTTTAAGCTAATTGTTTTTTTATATATTGTTCACATTAAAAGTCATAACAATGTTTCTTTCTTGTTTTTCTCTCTCTCTCTTTTTTTCTGAATCATAGATTAGGATGTGTAGGAGTCCAAATTTCAAAAAGCCAAAGAAAATAGATATAGTTCATCATGTTTTTGCCAGAATGTGTTTTTTTTTCACCGTCAAAAACAAGCTGAAGCTTTCAATTGTTACAAGCTGCTGGAAGAACAGATAGTTCCTTCATGTTTCCGTGCACTTGATAATGATAGAAATTGTAAAGAACATCCAAAGAGTCGCACCATTTTATTATTTATATTATACAAAAATTGTCTTTTAATCAAGCTAATAAGTTATTGTCAGTTTGGTTTATGAAACTATCAGGCCTGGACTGAGAATAGAGCCTACTGAGCATTTGCCCGGTGGGCCTTGGCACCACACAGTTACCGGCAGTATTAATTGTGCCTGATGCAGAACCAGCCCTAACCTGCCTCTAACGGCCTTGCTGTGTCTGTAAGTTAGGTTAGGGCCTGCTCCGCCCTGCACCGGTGCCTTTTACTGCGACTACACAAGCTGATGAGTAATAAGCGGTTAATCTTGATTTAAATGTGAACTTCAATAGCTTCTAATTTTTTTTATTACATTTCACTTTTTAATATTTTATTGCAACCAAATTTGGAAAATGCAGTTATGAAGGATGTTGCAAAATGTAAATGTTATTGTAAACCAAACTAGTATGTATATTTGTATATTTGGGTATGGATAAGTAACAAAAGGGGGTGGGCTGCTTGACTTTCAAATGTTCAGGCCTATTTTTGGTCAAAGTCTGGCCCTGTGAGCTACATTTATTAGACAATTGTATAAACACCCAATTCTACATTAGCAACTATTTACATTTTTGTACAGAATTAATTTGATAAACTTGATAGATTTGATAAAAATAGTAGTATTTTTTGCACTCTAAGGGCCGATTTCCAAAAGCTCACCAGGCAGGTGACATTATCTAATTATCTTATCTCAAGTGCCGCAGTTTGTGTGTGATTTCTAAAAGCTCACCAGGCAGGTGACATTATCTAATTATCTTATCTCAAGTGCCGCAGTTTGTGTGTGATTTCTAAAAGCTCACCAGGCAGGTGACATTCTCAAAGTATCTCATAAGTGCCGCAGTTTCTGTGTGATTTCTGTGATTTTTCTCCATTAAAGTGAGTTTTTAATCACTAGACCAAAATCACTGCTGAGAAAAGGTGGGTCGGCATATCTGTGAGATCATTTTTATCCACTTCTATACTCTAGTATTAAAGATGAATCCTGAAGACTCTCTCCATGGGGCTAGATTTATCAAGGTGACAATGTCCTTGTCAATTGAGAGCCAGCAACTAAGATTTATGATACAACCGTTTAAACCACTGGTTCCTAAATCTTCTCCGCCACCTTAAATGGTAGCAGAATAAAATCTCCCGGACTGATCTGACTGGGGTGGTTGACAATCCTTGCTCTTGCAGGGCTGCCTGCCCGAGCACATGGGGGTGGCGTTGCATAAGCACCTGTAGTGATCTTAGGCAGAAAGGTTCACTAAATGTAAACCGTCCAAACAATAAAATTCCGCATTGACTCTAGGGGGCATATTTATCAAACTCTGTATGGAGCTTGATGCCCCGTGTTTCCGGCGAACCTCTAGGCTAAAGACCACTGCTCCATAACCTGTCTGCCTGCTCTGAGGTGGTGGACAGACATTACCAGAAATCAACTCGATTGAATACAATCGGGTTGATTGACACCCCCTGCTAGCGGCTGATTGGCCGCGAATCTGCAGGGGGCAGGATTGCACCAGCAGTTCACAAGAACTGCTAGTGCAATTATAAATGCCAAGAGTGTATGCTGTCTGCATTTATCGATGTGCAGCAGACATGATACGCAATATAGGACCATGTCCGCTCGCACAATGATAATACGGCCCTTAGGTTTTATCTGAATTCCCATTGTCTTAAAAGGACATCAAAGTTATTTTTTTTATTTTCTTTTATTTTGCATATACAACAAGGTATTATAAAATGTATTACAGATTTTGTTTAAACGTTGGTGCCTAATGCAATAACGGTTTATTGTAATACATGTAAGAATGTGTCCCTTGTCCCCCAAGACAGTTATGGCAGTTGTATTTATTATACAAGTAGCCCTTGATCCCTGGGTAAAAATTTTGTTTAAATGTGAACTTCCTATTTCCATATCAAAGTAATTTTAGCTTAAAACTCATCATGTAATCTCTATTCTGTGGGGTCCATTTATAAACGGTCTGTACGACATGATCCGCTCAGCGGATCATGTCCGACAGACATCGCTGAATGCCGATAGCATAAGCTGTTGGCATTTAACATTGCACAAGCAGTTCTTATGATCTAGCAGGGGGTGTCAATCAACCCGATCGTATAGGATCAGGCGGATTGCTATCCGCAGCCTCAGAGCAGGTGGACCAGTTAAGGAACAGTGGTCTTAAGACCGCTGCTTCTTTACTGCTGTTTCCGATGAGTCTAAAGGCTCGCGCGGAAACATGGGGATCAGGGGCCATTCGGCCCTTGATAATTCAGCCCCACTATCTCTATTTGTATAATGTATTTTCTGATATTTAATATCATCTTTATGATTTAAGTATCTCTGTAATGAAAAGATAAATGATTATTTTATACCTCACATTAGTGCCAAATAACTGCAGAAAATGAGGACTATTATATCTCTTTAATGTCCCCCTCCTGTAAGTATTTACTTTCATTCAGAATAACAAAATCTATTTATTCTGCCAAGTCAAGAAATACATTTTTCATAGGAACTTCAATCCACATCAGAGTAAGCCAGGTTATTTTATGTTTCTCAAGACTAGCCTCAAAGAATTAGTGCTGAGAGGTAAATTAAAAAAAGGCTTTCTTCAACTTAAGGGACCATTTGTAGTCTTGCTGAGCCCTCTATCCCCTTTAGTGGTAACTCAGCTGCACAGCGAAATGAAGACAAATTCTGGCTCTGTTTGCCATTGTTGTTGGAGAGCTATTTAACTTATTGATTGATTTGGGGAATGCATTTGAATCAGCAAGCACAGTCTTGTGTTGCTATGAAACCAAGGCCAACTCTTTGCATCTATATTACTTTAAAAAAAAATCAAATAAAAGGGGATACTTTAAGGGATTCAAATAACTATATATCTATCATCTATCTATCTATCTATCTATCTATCTATCTATCTATCTATCTGTCTGTCTGTCTGTCTGTCTGTCTATCTATCTGTCTGTCTGTCTGTCTGTCTATCTATCTATCTATCTATTTATCTATCTATTATCTGCCTGTCTGCCTTTCTATAATCTATCTATCTATTTATCTATCTATCTATCTATTATCTGTCTGTCTGCCTATCTATCATCTATCTATCTATCTATCTATCTTTATATATGTCTGTCTGTTTATCTCTCTATCTATCTTTATATATGTCTGTCTGTCTGTCTGTCTATCTATCTATTTATCTATCTATTATCTGCCTGTCTGCCTTTCTATAATCTATCTATCTATTTATCTATCTATCTATCTATCTATTATCTGTCTGTCTGCCTATCTATCATCTATCTATCTATCTATCTATCATATATCTATCTATCTGTCTGTCTGTCTGTCTGTCTATCTATCTGTCTGTCTATCTATCTATCTATGTATCTATCTATTATCTGCCTGTCTGCCTTTCTATAATCTATCTATTTATCTATCTATCTATCTATCTATCTATTATCTGTCTGTCTGCCTATCTATCATCTATCTATCTATCTATCTATCTTTATATATGTCTGTCTGTTTATCTCTCTATCTATCTTTATATATGTCTGTCTGTCTGTCTATCATCTATCTATCTATCTATCTATCTATCTATCTATCTATCTATCTATTATCTGTGTGTCTACCTGTCTGCCTATCTATCATCTATCTATATATCTATATATCTGTCTATCTATCTATCTATCTATCTATCTATCTATCTATCTATCTATCTATCTATCTATCATGCACAACACTCACACACAGCTGGTTATTTAAACTAACCCATTAACCGAGGGCTAGTAATAAATTGTAGGTTTAGACTGGTGTTTTTCTTTCTTTCTTGACAAGTAACTTTTCAGTATTATATATAGGATGAGTAAAACTGTTTTTTTTGCCTATATTTAACATTTAGTTGACTAGCTGTTTTTATTCCCTGACTGGTAGAATATAGTGCTATTTTTCATACAATATTGTGTGTAATAATATATGTATTAAATATATTTTACAATGAAGGAGGAAAGAAAGAGAGAAATAAAGATGAATATCTTACAATTTACTGTTATGTCATTGTTAGAAGTGATATGGAAACTAACAGGAGGTACATTTTTGTGGACGATTTAGGGTCATATTGCTCCTTGGCTGAAGTAGCACGCATATTATTACGGTAGTTTAAAGTACACACATTTGCTTGAGCACAATTTAATTTAACACGTGTCAGGTTAGTGCGACTTCAGAGCTCTGGTTAATTGTAACGTGAGACAAAAAAGTTGCACAAAAAACATCATAATTACATTTAAGACGTCTTAGGTGTTAGATAAAAAAGGGCTGCAAAGGACTTTACCATAGAGATACATACATACAGTATACATGTCTTTATGCATATATATATATACAGTATGTGTGTATATGTATATATGTATATAGACCTATGAATTTATGTATTTATTATGTTTTACAGACAAATATACACATACACGATGCATGCCAACATCTTCCATCTAATGAAGTCCATTCATAATCTAGCCCAAAATCTATTTGCAGACAATGGCCTTTTAAAAACAAAACAACATTTATTTATTTTTAGCACAGGGATATCTATGGAAAAAATCCCTTTATAAGCACGTGTTTCTTTACATTTTTGGAACAGATTGCTTAATTCCTGTCTACAATGATGTATTACAAAAAAACTGAATAAAAACGTTTTTTGGGTGCAAGAACATCTGTTTATAAAAACAATGTAATAAACCATCTTTTGTACGTAGCAAAGAAAACAATTGAGTTTAACATCTCTTTAAACATTTGTTCAGATTAACTAAATATAGAAAATAATTTTAAAAACCAACTCTGGTGTTTTATGACACCCACAAAGCAGAGAAATGCTTTTGCTGTGCCCTACAGCTGTAAAAAGATTAATAATAGAACATGATGCATTGAACAGACTGTGCAGAATATACAAAACTTGCTAATATCTGCTAACATGGAATTATGCATTAGACTTATGTGCAAGTGGGTATGTAACGGAGATACAAAAAAAGCACATTGCCTATAATAAGGACAGCACAAATGAATTACTTGTAACTTCTATAACAAATATTACTTTTCTTGTGCATAGCACCACACATCTAGCATCACACAATGCTTTAAATTCTGTTGCTTTTGAGCCCTTGTGGGGTAGGCTCACTCATGTGACACTGCTTTCCGCAATGTAAGAAACAGAAATACAAATAAAGAGAACCGGAGAAAAGAACATAAAAAAAGAAGTGAACGTTCATAGGTAAACAAGACTTTATTGCTGATGTTATATTTATCTGGGAACAAGGTATATAGATTCATTATAATGATAAGTGTTCAATTAATATTATTATGTTAGATGTATGATGATTGTAGACTAAAACATATCAGGATTCTGAAAGCATCTGCGCTATTGAAAAACTCTCTGAGAAAGGAATCACTAAATTGTATAAAAGGGTCTTGATGTTGGTATTACTGATTAGTTTATGGTTGATGTTGGTATCTGTACAATTGTGCCGCTGTATTTTTATTTGTCATCTTGTTTGGAAAACAATAAAAATTATTTAATGAAAAAAAAATAGAAGTGAAGTCACGTTCATAACCACCTTTAATGAAGGATCAAGAGGAATTAGGTCTTTTCTTAATAAACACTGGAATGTCCTCCAAGCAGACCCTATAATAAATGGCATAATAGAAAAACAACCCAATATAGTATTTAGGAAAAACGGAGACCTAAGAAGTCTCATAGCCCCCTCTAAATTAAAACAAGCTCAAAATGAGAAAGCCAAACATGTGTCCAATTGGTTAATCACTAAAAAGCGTAACATATAAATGTGGCAAAAAAGACTGTTGTATGTGTCGGTTAATTGATAGCACAACAGAGTCCACAACAAATTAGAATAGAACAAAAAAGTTTGCGATCAAACATAAAACCACATGTAATTCCATATTTGTTGTCTATCAATCAACCTGTTCATGTGGGATGATCTATATAGGGCGCACTAAAAGAAAGATCAAAAGAAGAGTATATGAACACCTTATCAATATCAAAAATGGAATGGAGGGACACAGTGTTTCCAATCATTGCAAGGTTAAACATAACCGCAGTAGCGAAGGGGTTGAAATAAATATTTTAGAGTATATAGATAATAAAGGGAATGATCATTTAGTTAGACTGAGACAGGCAGAGACTAGATGGATACACGCATTGGGTACCCCTAAGGGACTTAATATTGATTTAGACTTGCAAGCCTTTTTATGTTGTAAACCCAATTTATTGTAAGAAGTATTCAGCTGTATACCAATAAGGGGAAGTCAATATAAGTTTTTTTTGTTAAGTATAAGATGATTAATACAAGTTAATAATATAATATGTAATGCATTATGAATTGTACTTCCCTATTCTTTTCCCATATCTTTTATATTTTCATATATATATATATTTATTTTTATTATAATCAACTTGCTATTTACAAATGAGGATCGACTTGGTTTTCTTTATGTATCGTAACTGACTTTTTACATATATCACAACTGACTTTTTACATATATCACAACTGACTTTTTACATATATCACAACTGATTTTTTTTTATATATATCATAACTAATTTTTTTTATATATATCACAACTGACTTTTTACATATATCACAACTGATTTTTTTTTATATATATCACAACTGACTTTTTACATATATCACAACTGATTTTTTTATATATATCATAACTAATTTTTAAATAGATTTTTACTGTTTTTAAAATAGTTGTATATAATATTTTTATAACTGTTGTACTATTGTTGCTAATTGGTTCAAACATAGAGGCCCATTTATCAAGCTCCTAAAGATCGCTGCTCCATAACCCTGTCCGCCTGCTCTGATGAGGCGGACAGGAATCGCCACAATTCAACCCAATCGAATACGATCGAGTTGATTGACACCCCCCTGCTGGAGGCCCATTGGCCGCGAGTCTGCAGGGGGTGGCGTTGCACCAGCAGCTCTTGTGAGCTGCTGGTGCAATGCTGAATACGGAGAGAGTATTGCTCTCTGCATTCAGCGATGTCTGTCGGACCTGATCCGCACTGTCGGATCAGGTCCGACAGACATTTGGTAAATAGGCCTCATAGTAACAATATGATAAATTTGTATTTTGTATTTTAGAGGAACTGGGAAGGCCTATTACCTGTTAGGGGCGGGACTAACTATAACCCAGTAAATTTAAAACCCCTTCCGGCACCAATAAGTGTACACACTACAACCTGTTGAAAAAGTCTGCCCAGGTGCAGACAAAATGCATCCAGGAGTATATTTGCAGTAGTATACTCAAAGCTGACTCATTACCCGGGGTGATCTCCAGTTTGTGACAAGAATCCCATAGTGGTGTCCACACAAAACGACTGACGGTGGTCTGTACTGACATCCAACGGAGATTCACAGCCGGGAGGGGTTGGAGCATATAAGTGCAACATTGAGGCCTGTTTGTTTCGTTTATCGTGTAAGTGCAATATGTATTGTCAGGTATCTGACTGAATAAACTGATATTGTAAGTCACGGCTGCGCCAGTCCCTTTTTTGTATTTGTAGTGCTCTTTTGAAGGCTAGAGGTCTATCACGGTTTTCAGTGGAGGCAGCACCTCAAGACCACACACAGGACGAAGTGAAGTCACTACACAAAGCAATTATAAGAAACATAAACGGTGACTGTATTCATTTACAAACCAGTGTCATTATCAGATAACTTTGTGTTTCTAAATGGTATCAAGATACCTTTTATCCCTTAAACAAATGGAATAAGGGGAACTGTTGAACTTTTAACCTTTCAGTTTTTAACTTTGTTTATACATATTTTATTTGTGTATTTGCAATACTGCATGCTAGTGGTTTACACTATACTATCTTTATCAAATACCATATAGCTATTTACAAAGTCCAGCCTGTTATATAGAAGTGCTGCTTTAATTTTTGTGTTGTTGTTTCTAAAGAAACAGAGGCAGTTCGATCAGAACATGTTTGTTTGGGGCTAATGACAGGCCCTGGTTTTGTGTGATTGGTTGCACAACAGCAGGAGGCAGCGCTGCACAAGAAAGTCCTTGTGCAATGGTGCATGCGGCCAATGGAGTTACAGTGTTTGATGCCAGCTCAAAATGAAGGTGGGTGGACAGGTTCCCATGGTGGGAACCTTGTCCACCTACCTTTTAGTACACATGGAAATATTTCTTTACAGACGGTGCATTTTTTTTTAAATAGAAGTTCCAATTTACTTGTATTGTCAAATGTACTTTGTTCTCTAGCTATCCTTTGGATAAAATTAGCTCCTTTCCATACCACCATATTCAGGTAGGCTCAAGAGTGTGCACATGTTTTGTCCACTATGTGGCAGCATTGCTTGAAACAACGGGCTAGACTCATAGATGCTTAAAAAAAGGTTGAAGCCTAGATCATGTACAAACTTAATTGAGCCATACTATGCTTTTGAGCATATTATTAGTGGACATTACTGCCTTTACTATCTATACTTTAAACCTTAAGCAAGCATTCAGAATTCATAAAGACTCTGCTGCCTTTGCTAAAGTATCTTTTCTCTGGGTCATGTCTTATGATTTCAAAGTTGCTAAATATGTTTTGATTTTTCTTTTACTTTTTTAAAGTTCTCTTTTATGCATATGTCAGAGTGGCATATTTTTGTGTTTTAATTTGTTCTGTATGGTTTTGCAGGTGTTTTTATGATGCAGGTAACTTTGACATTGGGACTTGTTCTATGTGGTGAAAACTAAACAGTTCCAAGACAGATGTGGCTCCTTTGATTATATTAGAGCTGATCTTGTAACTTGTGGCTGTGACAAGAAATGGTTACAAATCTCTTTGAATTCATCTGTTAAAAACACATTTCAGGGAGATATTAGTTTCACAAGTGGATTTTTATTCAATCAAGGACAGTTTTTTTTATAAATGTTTTGCATAAGACACATGCACACTCTAAAGCCAAAGTTCTCATAGATAGGGAGCTAAGATTCATCAAATGAGACCAACATTTTTGTATTTATTTTTGTAATCCTTAACATGAAAATTTAATTTTTACTTCCATGTCTCTTCAATTAAGTTCCATGATGTTTTAGTAAACAACTGCAAAAACATACCTTAATCATCCAGACCCTTTAATAATAAGATATGAAAAAAACAGGAGGAGCACAACACTTGACTAGCGTTGATTTTAAAATATGTGCACGTATAGACCAAAACAAGTCCACAATGATTAGTCAAAAAGTGTCTACAGTATGTGATGTGAAAAGTGAGTTCTTCAAAGTTCTCCACCAAAGGCATCCACTCCTACAGAAGCTCAACAAACACCAAATACCTAAAAAACAGAAAACAAAACAAAGGAGACGCATCACAGTGTAGTATTTAACATCCAAAGTGTACACCTTAAACTTTAAAATCTAAAGTGGCAACTCACATGAGTGCTCAAAACACAAACCAGATCCTCAGAGTAGTATGGCAAACTCCCTTCAGCAGATCCCAAGCTCTCATCACAGTGATGCTCCTATCAGCATGTAAGGAAGTAGAAGACACAACAGGAGCATATGTGTTGATTTCACAATAAAAGCATTTATTAAAACAAATGACGCGTTTCTCGTGTTCAGCACAGTTTCTTCAGGCTCTCACTACCAGTTTCCAAACATGTCCGGTATTCAGGACATGCACCAAGTGCAGACCTACCTACACTGCATTTTTTGCATGAACCTGAATATCGTACATATTTGGAAACTGGTAGTGAGAGCCTGAAGAAACAGTGCTGAACACCGAGAAACGCGTCACTTTGCTTTAATAAATGCTTTTATTGTGAAATCAACACATATGCTCCTGTTGGGATTTGCTGAGGGGAGTCTGCTGGACAACTCTGAGGATCTGGTCTGCTTTTTTAGCAATCATGATAGTGCTTTATAGCATGTGAGTTGCCACTTTGGATTTTAAAGTTTAAGGTATACACTTTGAATGTTAAATACTACACCATGATGCGCCTCCTTTGTTTTTTTTCTGTTTTCTCCTTTAATAATGAATTCTCTTTTGAGAAAACAATTAGAATTTATTTTTTAATGCCAAAATGTCTTCATGACTATCTAGGGCTTAAATGAAAATTTCATAATAAGCATTTCACACCTTGGGCCTGATATTCAAATCCTCACCGCTCAGGAAAGATATTCTAAGACATCTCTCATTGGTACGGTGAAGCCCTTAAAAAAATTTAGAAACACAAATTTTATCTTAAGAAATGTTTCTGTTTCTGCGTAGTGTTCTTTGTGTGAAACATAGACTCCTACATTATAATACAAGGTCTAATAAAAATACCAAAGATTTTGTGTGATTTCTCTCCATGCCGGCGAGGTTTTGGATATAAGGCCCCTTGATTTGTTACTGAATACACTGTAATAGAATAAAATACTATTACAAATCACTATACCAATGCAGTTACTATTACAGGTAATAACTGGAGGTTATCCCACACATACATACAACTCCCTGTTAATTGTTTGACCCCATTGCTATACACAAGAGATATGTTAAGAAAAATATATTTACTTCACTTTCGCCTAAAAAGATTTTCTGGGAGGCTAATTAGCGTGTCTGCTATTTATAATTAGAGAAAAGTCATATTTTTTAACACTGCTAACTTTTGCTAGGAATTACAATAATGGCTAGATGAAAATAACATTCATTCTAAAGGCCGGATGCTAAAAAAAACGCTGTCATTAAAGGAAACCTGTACTGCGATCCCTGCAGTGGCAGACCTCAGTTCTCCAACAAAAAGAGACGGAATGGAGAGGTCCAAGTAGATGACAGGCAAGCTCACTTAGGAGATCATCTGGAATCCTGCAGATTAGAGCAAATTAAACATGAAGCACCTGCTAATGGGGACCTATTTGTAAAGCATGGTGCAGTGTTAGTGTACTACTGGGGTAAATAGAATTTGAGACATATCCAAGAAAAACCACCTTTTATCAGATACCTCAATGCTCATTTTGTGTTTGAAAATAAAGGGTGCTTTGAAGTTTGGACTGTTTAATACAGTTTTAACTTTGTGTTTTGAAATGACACTGAATACAATTGAAGACATTAATTATTGTATACAGTAAAGGGATAGAAAGATCAAAATGTTAATGCGCATATGTGAATTTACATTTTAAATAGAAGCATTTTTGCAATACACTTTTATTAGCTACAATGTGTCTAGTAGAATGTATTGCTGTTTTTCAGTTGTATAAACACATATGCTGTGAGTGCCAGTGCAACACACCTCAGCGAATCAGCAGTGGCTCTTATTGTAAGACACAAATGAAGTCTTCACAGACTCACTACACACTACTGCGAGCTCTCTGAGCAGGCATAGTGTTTAAATGCTGGTGCATGGACCCTCACAGCATATGTGCATATGCTGATAGTAATAACTTTTACTTGAAGCATTTTGTTAATGGAAGTATATTGCACAAATGGTTCAATTTAAAATGAAAATGCACTTTTTTTCCTTGCTTATTTTAAATAAATAGTACTGCATACTTTTTTGTTTGTATAGCTTTGATTGTGTATTATTATTTATTTTGTATTATGTGTGCATGTCACATTATACTTTCAATACAAGTTTAAACTGCTTGTTTTCTGAGTACTATATTGTAATAGCATAGTAGATGAGGTTGAAAAAGAGAGAAGTCCATCGAGTTCAACCTATACCTAATAAATGTGTCTATCCTATCAGAAATGCAGGGAACTCCCTTTGTGGGATACACAGCTCTCAAGGTAAAATTTGTTTCTTTTTCAGGATCCTGTGAATGAACTTGAGGTTCTGATGGATCTTTTCAGATCTTTTAAAAAAATATATTTTTCCATTTTCCAATAATAAATGATGAGCGAGTACAGCCGACCCTGAAAGTGGGCACATAGGTTGTCAATCCGCATCTTAGATTAGTACATTGAGTCATATGTGTTTAATCTTTGTCAATGGGTTAAATACATAGTTAATTCATGCTCCCAACACCCTATTGTGCCATTCCTGAGTAATACAGGGCCTGTGACTGGTTAATACCCAAGCATGCAGCTCCTGTCTAGCTGGCCAATATCATCAATGCATTGCACCTGGGTGTGTGACTAAGGGCCTCTCCTAGTGACATTATCTATGACATCTTGCCAGGGTTATGAGGTCCCTCAAATAATGTTGGAATGATCAACTTTAGCTTGAGAGCTGTTTACCGTTCTTTGCAGCGTTCTAGATGTAAAAGAGAGAAGATGAGTTCAGGAGTGTGCACGTTAGCCATCGGGCCGCAGTGTTTGTAATATTGTTTATATTAAACATTAAGCACCATTGCAAACACAGCTGCTAAAAACTGGTAAGTTGTTTAAAACTGCATGTTCTATCTAACTAATGAAAGTTTCATTTTGATTTTAGTATCCCTTTAACTGAATACTAGGCTTTACATAAATGATTTGGGTTCAATGTTCCCTATGTTATATAGATTTTGTCATTTGCCTAGTATTCATAATACAACTGATATTTGATATAGATCTTTTTGGGACATTTATACTAGATTTTCGTTTGTATTACAATTATTAGCAAAGGTTTTGTATGAGATTCTAAATATATGAAAAAGATAAACTCTACAGCAAGTTGCTTTTATCAGATGACACAAAGTCAATACATTCAATAGGTTGTTTACAGGGAAATTGTAGCTATATTTGCACAACAAAAGCAGGAGCAATTAACAGGAAAATGTTTTCCTGAAGCAAAAATGAAACAAATTATACAAGGTTTTTATCCTCCCAAAAGGCAGACATAATAAAGGGGCATGCTTGGTTTTGGTGATGTAGCATATGTAGTTGTAATACACAGAATATCATTTTGGCACTTGTATAGTCCCTGAATTATTACTTTCCACTTCTGGAGATAGCGCTGCCAGCTGTACACCACAACAAAATATGTTGGTGACCAGTGGGTGATCAGGGAAGAGGTAGACTGGGGTCATAAGCAGGTCCCCATGACCCTGCAACTACTTTCACCATATGCCCTAACCAAACCCCATTGCTTGCAGTTTTTTCTTTAACTTATATTCTGGGATGGATAAGACCCAATGGCCTTTAAACCCTGGCAATAATACGACTACATCAGACCTAATATTAAGCCACTAAATAATTCTATTCAAGACAGGGGTATATCTTTTTTATTGATACTATGATTATTCACAAAAAATGAAGCAAGCTTATACACTAACTCAAGTGTTTACTAAGTACAGAGATCTGGCAAACATCACTCCTAGGAAGGAACAAAGAGAGTGAGTAAAGAATGAAGAAGAAAGGGATGGCAGATAAAAAAAATAGATAACAAATGTAAAAGAAGAGGAATGATAGGAATAGAAGGAGAAAGGAGAAGGTGGTAAGAAGAGATAGGGAGAATAAGAAAAAACAGAATGAAGTAAAAAAACAGAAGATTTATGGTCTTAGGTTAGGAGAGACAGATGTTAGATAGCCTGCGAGATATAGACAGATCAGACAAATAGATTTTCAGCCTAGCTGCCTCATGATCAATATATAAATATTGGCTCAATGCTACACATTTATTGACCTTGACAAACTAGACATTTTTTGTATATTCTATGAATTCTTCTCAGCCAGTTTCTATTTTGATCCATGTGAGCGCTCCATAAATCGAGTTGGCACAGCTTTTATTTGAATAAAACTAAGAGCAGAAATATACATCCATATATAAGACTCCAATAGATTGATTAGTAAAGATGAGACGTGGTAAGATATGTTTGTGAGTGTAGAGTTTGGTTGTTCAACGTGAATGAGAATTTGAGTGATCTCATGAGGGATTTGTTGACTGGTTATCAAATAATGATGAAGGAATTATTGCAGAAAGATTATGTTTTTTATGTCTTAGGGAACCAGAAAGTTGAGTTTAGGAGATTTTTTTTTTTTTAAAAAACCCTCAACAAATAACAAACTAAATTTCTATTTTGCTAATCATCTTTTTTGGATTTTTTTTTGTGGTGGTGTAAGAGATTTTTTAAATGCTTTCTTATCACAATCAGTATAATTAGATAAATTTTCCATCTGCTTTTGATGACTAAATACCACAAAGCACAGATACTTAAAGGGACAGTTTACTCAAATAAAATGCTCCCCTTAAATTTGTTCCCAATGAGGCACTTTACCTGCTGGATAGTATTACATTGTTTACAAGTATTTCCTTTACCCTTATATCGGAATTTGAAATGGTTTATTTAGCCTGTAGTATCCCCACCTATTCTGAAAGATTTTTGCCTTAAGGCCAAGCTGTGTAAACCCAGCCAGCAGAAGAAATTACACTCTCTGTGGGGTATAGAAGAGATAATGTAATAAAATGTTAATTTTGCATTGTTCTCTCCAAGTATTGGTCTTTAGTTTATGGACAGGTAAAGATAAAGAAGCAGGTATATGTACACAATGTGATAATGTAATGAGATCTAATTATACCTACAGATATAAGATAAAGACACATGTATATGTACACAATGTGATACAGTAATGAGATCTGATTATACCTACAGATATAAGATACAGACACATATATATGTACACAGTGTGACACAGTAATGAGATCTGATATATACCTACAGATATAAGATACAGACACATGTGTATGTAACAATGTGATACAGTAATGAGATCTGATTATACCTACAGATATAAGATACAGACACAGGTGTATGTAAACAATTGTGATACAGTAATGAGATCTGATTATACCTACAGATATAAGATACAGACACATGTATATGTACACAATGTGATACAGTAATGAGATCTAATTATAACTACAGATATAAGATAAAGACACAGGTATATGTACACAATGTGATACAGTAATGAGATCTGATTATACCTACAGATATAAGATACAGACACATGTATATGTACACAGTGTGATAAAGTAATGAGATCTGATTATACCTACAGATATAAGATAAAGACAAATGTATATGTACACAGTGTGATAAGGTAATGAGATCTGATTACACCTACAGATATAAGATACAGACACATGTATATGTACACAGTGTGGATACAGTAATGAGATTGATTATACCTACAGATATAAGATAAAGACACATGTATATGTACACAAATGTGATACAGTAATGAGATCTGATTATACCTACAGATATAAGATACAGACACATGTATATGTACACAGTGTGATAAAGTAATGAGATCTGATTTATACCTACAGATATAAGATAAAGACACATGTATATGTACACAAATGTGATACAGTAATGAGATCTGATTATACCTACAGATATAAAGATAAAGACAAATGTATATGTACACAGTGTGATACAGTAATGAGATCTGATTATACCTACAGGTATAAGATACAGACACATGTATATGTACACAATGTGATAATGTATTGAGATCTGATTATACCTACAGATATAAGATAAAGACACATGTATACGTACACAGTGTGATAAGGTAATGAGATCTGATTACACCTACAGATATAAGATACAGACACATTGTATATGTACACAGTGTGATACAGTAATGAGATCTGATTATACCTACAGATATAAAATAAAGACAATGTATACGTACACAATGTGATACAGTAATGAGATCTGATTATACCATACAGATATAAGATAAAGACACATGTATATGTACACAATGTGATACAGTAATGAGATCTGATTATACCCTACAGATATAAGATACAGACACATGTATATGTACACAGTGTGATAAAGTAATGAGATCTGATTATACCTACAATATAAGATAAAGACACATGTATATGTAACACAATGTGATACAGTAATGAGATCTGATTATACTACAGATATAAGATACAGACAAATGTATATGTACACAATGTGATACAGTAATGAGATCTGATTATACCTACAAGATAAGATAAAGACACATGTATATGTACACAGTGTGATACAGTAATGAGATCTGGTTATACCTACAGATATAAGATTAGACACATGTATATGTACACAGTGTGATAAAAGTAATGAGATCTGATTATACCTACAGATATAAGATAAAGACACATGTATATGACACAGTGTGACAAAGTAATGAGATCTTATTATAGCTACAGATATAAGATAAAGACACATGTGTATGTACACAATGTGATACAGTAATGAGATCTGATTATATCTACAGATATAAGATACAGACACATGTATATGTACATAATGTGATACAGTAATGAGATCTTATTATATCTACAGATATAAGATAAAGGACACATGTATATGTAAACAATGTGATACAGTAATGAGATCTGATTATATCTACAGATATAAGATAAAGACGACAATGTATATGTACACAATGTGATACAGTAATAAGATCTGATTATACCTACAGATATTAAGATAAAGAAAGCAGTATATGTTACCACAATGTGATAAAGTAATGAGATCTGATCATACTACAGATATAAGATACAGACACATCTATATGTACACAGCGTGCTACAGTAATGAGATCTGATTATACCTACAGATATAAGATACAGACACATGTATATGTACACAATGTGATAAAGTAATAAGATCTGATTATACCTACAGATATAAGATACAGAACATGTATATGTACATAATGTGATAAAGTAATGAGATCTGATTTTACCTACAGATATAAGATACAGACACATGTATATGTATAACAGTGTGATAAAGTAATGAGATCTGATTATACCTACAGATATAAGATAAAGACACATGTATATGTACATAAGTTGATAAAGTAATGAAATCTGAGTTATACCTACAGATATAAGATAAAGACACATGTATATGTACACAGTGTGATACAGTAATGAGATTGATTATACCTACAGATATAAGATAAAGACACATGTATATGTACACCAATGTGATAAAGTAATGAGATCTGATTATATCTACAGATATACGATAAAGACACATGTATATGTACAACAAGTTGATAAAGGTAATGAAATCTGATTATACCTACAGATATAAGATACAGACACATGTATATGTACATAAGTTGATAAAGTAATGAGATCTGATATATCCTACAGATATAAGATAAAGACACATGTATATGTACACAGTGTGATACAGTAATGAGATCTGATTATACCTACAGATATAAGATAAAGACACATGGTATATGTATACAATGTGATAAAGTAATGATATCTGATTATACCTACAATATATAAAATAAAGACACATGTATATGTACACAATGTGATACAGTAATGAGATCTGATTATACCTATAGATATAAGATAAAGGACACATGTATATGTACACAATGTGGTAAGTAATGAGATCTGATTTATACCTATAGATATAAGATTAAAGACACATGTATATGTACACAATGTGGATAAGTAATGAGATCTGATTATACCTACAGATATAAGATAAAGACACATGTATATGTACACAATGTGAAAAAGTAATGAGATCTGTTTATACCTACAGATGTAAGATAAAGACACATGTGTATGTACACAATGTGATAAAACAATGAGATCTGATTATACCTACAGATATAAGATACAGACACATGTATATGTACATAAGTTGATAAAGTAATGAGATCTGATTATAGCTACAGATATAAGATACAAGACACCTGTATATGTACATAATGTGATAAAGTAATTTTAATCTGATTATACCTACAGATATACAATAGACAAATGTCTATGTACACAATGTGATAAAGTAATGAGATCTGATTATACTACAGATATAAGATAAAGACACATGTATATGTACACAGTGTGATAAAGTAATGAGATCTGATTATACCTACAGATATAAGATAAGACACATGTATATGTACCACAAGTTGATAAAGTAATGAAATCTGATTTAACCTACAGATATAAGATACAGACACATGTTTATGTACATAAGTTGATAAAGTAATGAGATCTGATTATACCTACAGATATAAGAAAAGACACATGTATATGGTAAACATGAGTGGATAAATTAATGAGATCTGATTATACCTACAGATATAAGATAAAGGACACATGTATATGTACACAGTGTGATAAATTATATGAGATCTGATTTATATCCTACAGTTATAAGATAAAGACACATTGTATATGTACGCAATGTGATAAAGTAATGAGATCTGATTATACCTACAGATATTAGATAGAGACACATGTATATGTACACAATGTGATACAGTAATGAGATCTGATATACCTACAGATATAAGATAAAGACACATGTATATGTACACAATGTGATACAGTAATGAGATCTGATTATAGCTACAGATATAAGATACAGACCCATGTATATGTACACAATCTGATAAAGTACTGTGCTCAGATATATACCTACAGATAAAGATAAAGACACATGTATATGTACACACTCTGATAAAGTAATGTGCTCAGATTATACCTACAGAATATAAGATAAAGACACATCGTATATGTACACAATGTGATGCAGTAATGAGATCTGATTACTACCTACAGATATAAGATACAGACACATGTATATGTACACAATGTGATACCGTAATGAGATCTGATTATACCTACAGAGTATAAGATAAAGACACATGTATATGTACACAATGTGATACAGTAATGAGATCTGATTATACCTACATATATAAGATAAAGACACATGTATATGTACACAGTGTGATACAGTAATAAGATCTGTTTATACTTACAGATATAAGATAAAGACACATGTATATGTACACAATGTGATAAAGTAATGAGATCTGATTATACCTACAGATATAAGATAAAGACACATGTATATGTACACAATGTGATAAAGTAATGATATCTGATTATACCTACAGATATAAGATAAAGACACATGTATATGTACACAGTGTGATAAAGTAATGAGATCTGATTATACCTACAGATATAAGATAAAGACACATGTATATGTACCAATGTGATACAGTAATGAGATCTGATTATACCTACAGATATAAGATAAAGGTATACACATGTATATGTACACAATGTGATAAAGTAATGATATCTGATTATACCTACAGATATAAGATAAAGACACATGTATATGTACACAGTGTGATAAAGTAATGAGATCTGATTATACCTACAGATATAAGATAAAGACACATGTATATGTACACAATGTGATACAGTAATGAGATCTGATTATACCTACATATATAAGATACAGACACATGTATATGTACACAATGTGATAAAGTAATGAGATCTGATTATACCTACAGATATAAGATACAGACACATGTATATGTACACATTGTGATAAAGTAGTGAGAACTGATTATACCTACAGATATAAGATACAGACACATGTTTATGTACATAAGTTGATAAAGTAATGAGATCTGATTATACCTACAGATATAAGATAAAGACACATGTATATGTAACAGTGTGATAAATTAATGAGATCTGATTATACCTACAGATATAAGATAAAGACACATGTATATGTACACAGTGTGATAAAGTAATGAGATCTGTTTTATACCTACAGATATAAGATACAGACACATGTTTATGTACATAAGTTGATAAAGTAATGAGATCTGATTATACCTACAGATATAAGATAAAGACACATGTATATGTAAACAGTGTGATAAATTAATGAGATCTGATTATACCTACAGATATAAGATAAAGACACATGTATATGTACACAGTGTGATAAAGTAATGAGATCTGTTTATACCTACAGATATAAGATAAAGACAAATCTATATGTACACAGTGTGATACAGTAATGAGATCTGATTATATCTACAGATATAAGATAAAGACATATGTATATGTACACAATGTGATAAAGTAATGAGATCTGATTATACCTACAGATATAAGATAAAGACACATGTATATGTACACAATATGACACAAGTAATGAGATCTAATTATACCTACAGATATAAGATAAAGAAGCATGTATATGTACACAGTGTGATAAAGTAATGAGATCTGATTATACCAACAGATATAAGATACAGACACATGTATATGTACATAATGTGATACAGTAATGAGATCTAATTATACCTACAGATATAAGATAGAGACATGTATATGTTCACAATGTGATAAAGTAATGAGATCTGATTATACCTACAGATATAAGATACAGACACATGTATATGTACACAATGTGATACAGTAATGAGATCTAATTATACCTACAGATATAAGATAAAGACACATGTATATGTACACAATGTGATACAGTAATGAGATCTGATTATACCTACAGATATAAGATAGACACATGTATATGTACACAATGGTGATAAAGTAATGAGATCTGATTATACCTACAGATATAAGATACAGACACATGTATATGTACACAATGTGATACAGTAATGAGATTTGAATATACCTACAGATATTAGATAAAGACACATGTATATGTACACAATGTGATACAGTAATGAGATCTGATTATACCTACAGATATAAGATACAGGACACATGTATATGTACACAATGTGATACAGTAATGAGATCTTGATTATACCTACAGATATAAGATAAAGAAGCATGTATATGTACACAATGTGATAAAGTAATGAGATCTGATTATACCTACAAATTCAACCTATTTTATGGGGGTGTGGCTCAAAACACAAAACCAGCTAATTCATATGCACAAATAAAGTCTTAAAAATCTAATTCTCATGCATTTTATACCCTGCAACTGGTTAAAAAAAGTAATTGGCAACACATTTAGGGAAAAACAATTTTACTGTATACTGTCCTTTGATATCCACTATTGTTATCCATCACAGCTCTGTTAATAGAGGAATTAGATGGTCAAAAAACCTTCATTTTTGACCAACACATCTAACCCCAATGTCATTATCCCACAGTTCTAAGTGGCTTACTGACATACAAAGCCATCAGATAACAATTGCAGTCATGATTAGGGTTATATTTGAACAAACAAATCATCCCTTAGTTTATTTGAAATGGTAATATTGTTATCAAATAAATGATACTTCATACCTTCATACATGTTTCTAAGCACTTTGATGTTTTCTGAATGTGATTTGAATGTATACCATTTGGTAATTAGGCTCAGATGTAAAAAGCATAGTGATAATAGGCAATATTTTAAAAAGGGATCTGTCAGGCGATCGAGATTGGCTTTGAAATGTTATAAAGAGGTTAAATCATTGTTAGAACGCAGTCTCGCCAGCAGGCATTTTACTATACCTCTCTGTGGGAAGCAATGCTTCAATGATACTGGCGGTATTTTAAAAGCGGCATCGCCGCTTGCATTGAAGGTGTAATGTAAATGGTCCCTTTACATAGTATTGAATGACAATACAATTTACACGTATCAGCTAAAACGCAAAGGGGTCCATATATGAAGCAGCGGATGCTTCATAAAAGCAGTGGTCCTAAGACCGCTGCTCCTTAAAGGGACAGTATAATCAAAATGTAACTTTCATGATTCAGATAGGGCATGTCATTTTAAACAACTTTCCAATTTACTTTTATCATTACATTTTCTTTGTTCCCTTTGTGGTATTTTGAAAAGCTAAACCTAGGTAAGCTCAAACTGATTTCCAAACAAAACCGCCTCCTAGCTCAGTGCATTTTGAAAGTTTTTCACAGTTAGACAGTACTAGTTCATGTGTGTCATATATATAACATTGTGCTTACTCCAGTGGAGTTATTTAGAAGTCTGCACTGGTTGACTAAACTGTATGTCTCACAAAAGCATTGAGGTAGGGGGGCAGTCTGCAGTGGCTCAGATACAAGGTAATCACAGAAGTGAAAAGTATATAAATATAAATGTGTTGGTTGTGAACAACTGAGAAATGGGTAATAAAGGGATTATCTATCTGTTTAAACAATAAAAAATTCTGGTGTAGACTCTCCCTTTAACTCGTCCGCCACCTCTGAAGTTGGCGGACAGCAATCAGCCTGATCAAATACGATCGGATTGATCGACACCCCTGCTAGCGGCCAATTTGCAGCGAATCTTCCGGGGGGGCGGTATTGCACCAACAGTTTACAAGAACTGCTGGTGCAATGATAAATGCCGACAGCATATGCGGACATGATTTGCTATAGCGGATCATGTCTGTCCGCACCATGGTAAATATACCCAAAACACTTTGTTACAACACAATAGTAAAACTAGGACATGAATAATAACCCTATAGAAGCTGGAGGATTGTGGGTATATTGTACATGTGTACAGTTTATTATATGTATATATTTTTCTGTTTATATCAGAATAAGTATTTTGTTATTTAAATAAACATGTTTTTACCTTTGGCGTGTTCTATTCTTTTGAGGAAGAAGAATTCATGTACAGGATATTAATATTCCAAAGTCGACAGTAGCCATTTTACCAAATTGCATTCTTTCAGCTTTGCACTATCTAAAACATGTTTTTTGGAATTGACAGCTTTTTCATACTTTTTTATAGCCGATATAAGTTAACACTGTACTTAATGTGTTTTCCTTCTAATATTGCGACTGCACTGTACCAAAGTGTTCTATATTAATAACACATTTGCTACAGTGTAGATGCTATATTAGACGTAAAAAACGTCAGTACACTGCTAACTCATATTGGCTATAAAAATAGAATTTTAAAAAAGCCATCAATTCCAAAAAACACATTTTTCATTGTGTAAAAAAACCGCACTTTGGTAAAATGAAAAAGCAGTGGCTACTTTCATCTATGGAATTTTAATATCCTATACACAAACTCTTCATCCTTAAAAAAAGAACGTGCCAAAAAATAAAAACACATTTATTCAACCAATTAAAACACGTTAAATACATATTACAGAATTGAACATTAAAAGACATAAAATAATAAACTGCATAAACATGTATAATGTACTCACAATCCCCCAGCTTCTAGATTTTCTTATTAAGCTTTTTTTTAAAAAGATCTTTATTAACAATGATGATTGCATATAAGTAAGAAATCTACTGAATGTACAGTGAAAGCTTATTGGAACTGTTACTACACAGAAACCATTTTTTGTTTTAGTAAATGCACATTCAATGTTATGTAAGTAAGCTTTGTATACATGCCGCCTCCCCATGGAAGTCAGAACTAGGGTGGATGGGGGGACTCATTCCCCCCCTTGGAAATCAGTGTGGGGGTGACATATAATGCATATCCCCCCCCCCGTTAAATAAGGCAGGAGGTTTGCTGAACAGCCAACAGTGGCGGAACTTCCAGAGTTGCCAAAGTCACAGGAGTTCCGCCACTGCTGGGGAAGTTGTTGTTCACGATGTTGCTCCTCATGGTCAGTAGAAGAATGCTCAGTAGAAGCACTAAATGTCTGTGAAAAATCCCTCAGTTTCAAGAGCAGCCTACAGTGTCAGGTAGCACCATGCACTCTTTGAGTAAATGTTTCCCTGTAGCATCACTGCCTGCCCAATGCCTAGGTCTCTAAGTGTTTGGACTGTCAGATGTTGAAAAACATATTAATGGTGTCAATCATACGCTAATAACATCTATACATTGTGTAATGGAGAAATTTAAATATTTGTTATCTTATAATTTTGCCGAATAGAATAAAAAAATAATCATTTAGCACTAAGATTGGAATTTAGGTCAATAACTTCTCACCAGCAAATACATACTCAAATCAATCTCCCTGAAAGCTATCACTCAAACAACATCTTTGGTGACATTTTCTGCATATGACACCCAATTTAAATACATATATCATTTTCAGAGTCTGACAGTCTCACCTCTAATAGCGTGTTATAAATATCACTGAATGCACCATAATAGTTCTGAGAACAATTTCCACTACAGTAAAGGGTTTTCCATCATTTTCTTCAGTTATGAAAGGGGTAATTGGTCCATTAACAGATAGCACATTTTATAGATCTTTTAGTAAATACAGTAAGGAAATCAATTATTGACCACTTTGTGCTAAAATAAATCTCAATGATTTGGCATTCGCCTGGCAGTGTTGAGACATGTTCTATCATATTCCAATACTTGTTCTCTTATTTGTAATTTCTCTATCTTAAATATATTTTATAGATAAGGAATGAGAGAAATAGATAGTGTGAGAGCGAGGGGGGGGGGGTGAAGAAAGAAAGAAATATTTTAGGCTAATTAACCCATTGCACGGCAAGCCTGCAATCTACTGTGAGGTCCAAAGTCCTAAGGAGGTGGAGGGGTATGATGTACAATACTGATTGGTTTCGTCAAAATGCTTAAAGGAATAGTCTAGTCAAAATTAAACTTTCATGATTCAGATAGAGCATGCAATTTTAAGCAACTTTCTAATTTACTCCAATTATCAATTTTTCTTTGTTCTCTTGTATCTTTATTTGAAAAGGCAAGAATGTAAGCTTTGGAGCCGGCCCATTTCTGGTTTAGCACCTCGGTAGCACTTGCTGATTGGTGTCTAAATGTAGCCAACAATTAGAAAGTGCTACCCAGGTGCTGAACCAAAAACGGGCCGGCTCCAAAGCTTAGATTGAAATAAAGATACCAAGAGAATGAAGAAAACTGATAATGGGGGGCAATGTATCCAATCCATAGACACACAAAAGGTAGTGACTCAAGGTGCTAGACTGAAAAAGTAAAAATAAAATCTTATTCCCATAATATAGTTAAAAGCGTTGCATACAAGATGCATACAAGATGCTTAGGCAGACATGGGCAAACAATCAAAGCAGTGTCCCCTACATGCGCTTTATCATAGACATGGTTCCCTAAGGCGTATGCTTCTTTATATACCCAGGGATTTAACCCTTTGTATAATAAATAAAATGTTAAAATCAAATACAAGGTTGTTTGCAATCAGAGATTATTATAGGCAAATTATTACAGGTAAGAATGTGTAGCACACAAATACATAGTTTATTAGTTAGTGAGCTTGTCAGCCACACACCATTTAATTACACTATTACTAAGTGAGATTTAAATTAAAATGAATTTAATTCAAATTATTGTTTTAAATTTGTCCTGTGCTAAGTTTGGTTTATATGGGGCGGGGGAGGCAGCTGTAGCGGATCATGTCCGCCCCACATTGATAAATGACGACAGCATACTCTGTCGGCATTTATCATTGCACAAGCATTTCTAGTGAAATGCTTGTGCAATGCCGCCCCCTACACATTCGTGGCCAGTCGGCTGCTATCAGGGGGTGTCAATCATCCCAATCGTATTGAATCGGGAAGACTGATGTGCGCCGCCTCAGAGGTGGCGGACGAGTTAAGGAGCAGCGGTCTTATGAAGGCTCGTGCAGAATAAGCAGCATTGACTGCTTGAAAAATTGACCCCTAGGAGTAAATTAAAAAGTTGCTTAAAATTGCATACTCCAACCTTTATTTCTTTCCTTTTTTCTCCTTATTTATTTATTTATTTATTTATTTTTTATTTTATTTTTTTATTTATTTATTTATTTTTTTTATTTTATTTTTTTGTTGTTGCATATCTGCTACTTACACCAATAAATATATACTAGATGGGTAAAAATCTTAGACTCACAACATGGAACATAGGGGGAATTACATCCCCTATTAAACGAAAAATGATTTTATCACACCTACAAAGGATTAATACATCAATAGCATTAATTCAAGAGACACATTTAAATCTAGAGGAATCCATGAAACTTAAATCGACATGGGTGTCAGAAGTAATTTGCGCTCCGACCTCCAATAGAAAAACGGGACCGGGGTAGCTATTTTACTAGGAAAAAAAATAGTATATGACAAACTACTCACAATAGTAGACTTAGAAAGCAGATATTTAATACTAAAATTGAAAATAGCAGGATCTATATATACAATATGCAACTTATATGCCCCCAACACAATTAAACCAGAATTCTGGGACTCCCTCCAATCTCAACTACTTCAAGTAGCAGAAGGTTATGTAATAGTTGCAGGTGATTTTAATATGGCACCCCGATGTCCCCTCGATAGACTGAGAAGAGGTACTGCGCAAAAAAAACCTAAAAAAGATAACTTGGAAGCAAAAAATTTTTAACACTATCTTTCAAAATCTAGCCGTCAGAGATATCTGGCGGGTCCAAAACCCGGATTTAAAAATTATACATGCTATTCAAAGGCATTTAAATCATTATCCAGAATTGATCTTATTCTAGTAAATGATAGCTTATATCAAAGAGGAGCCAGAGCTACCATTTCAGAAATTTGTATCTCAGATCACGCCCCTGTGATGCTAGATATCCTAGTAAATAATCTATCTACAAGAAGAGCGCGTTTTTTCTATCCAAAATATTTAAATAACGATCCGAAATTCAGTAATTGGCTAAAAAATAAACTAGAAGAATTTTTCAGTTTAATATTGATCAGTATCTAACTTCTCAGTTGTCTGGGAGACAGCGAAAGCGGTATTAAGGGGAGAAATCATCGCCTATATGGCGAGGGGCAAGCGTAATTCTCGATTAAAGGAAAAGCAACTAACAGCAGCAGTAAGTAATGCTTATAACAGATTTTTAAATTTTCAATCAGAAGAAAACTGGACTAGATATGCCAAATTGAAAAAAAGAACGGGATTCCTTCTTAACAGCCTCAACAATTCGATCAGAACTAAAATATCAAGCGAACCTATATAAATATGGAAATAAATCAGGTAAGCTGCTATCTAAACTAGTAAAAAACTTTAAACAATCACCAACAATAGAATCAATACAGATCAAGGATAGTCATTTGAATGCCCCAGAAGACATATTGGAATCTTTTTACCAACATTATAAAATAATTTATTCATCTACACCTATGGATAAGTCGGCTAGGGATGTGTTCTGGAAAGACTTAAAGATCACGAAATTCAAATCTGAGTTCAGCCAGAAATTAAATGGGCCCATTTCTGAGCTCGAAGTCTCAAAAGCTATCCAATCATTAAAACTTGAGAAAGCTCCAGGTCCGGACGCAATGCCTAACGATTTTTATAAAATCATGGCACCTACCTTAATTCCCCACTTAACTAAACTCTTTAACCAATATTTCTCAGGCGAGGTCCAAATACCAAATACATTTTTAGAATCTAATACTATCTTTCTACTTAAACCTGGGAAAGATCCAGCGAACAGGGACTCATATAGACCAATAGTCACTGTTAAACTCAGATTATAAGATATTCACAATCAATTTTAGCAGCAAGATTACAAGAGGGGATAGCAGATGTCATTCATAAAGACCAAGTGGGCTTTATTCGCAACCGCAGTTCAGCAGCAAAAATTAGGCAATTACTTCTAATTATTGACTACTTTAAGAATGTCGAAGAGAGTACATTGAAAGAACAGTCTGATGCCGCAATATTAGCGGTAGAACGCCGAAAAGGCATTTGATCGTGTTAATCATGAGTTCTTATTAGATGCCGTACAACGCTTTGGAATTGATAACAAATTTTATAAACTGGTGGAAAATATATGTTTATATTCATCCACGAGTCTAGTTATTAATGGGCATGTATCAGATACAATTAGAATGGAAAGAGGAACCCGTCAAGGATGTCCTCTTTCACCTCTATTATTCAACCTAGCAATTGAACCACTTGCACTGAAAGTTAGACATCAGATTGAGGGAATAAAAATTCATAAAAAAGAGGTGAAGGTCTCCCTATATGCCGATGACCTGCTACTATATATCTCAAACACATCGTCAAATATTCCCAAATTTAATAAAATAGTAGATTTATACGGTCGATGCTCAGGATATAAAATAAACAACACAAAGTCTGAACTATTGTGGCTGAGGAAAACGAAAGATTCCTGCACAAAACATCCTTACAAACTAGTTACAAGTTCCTTTAGGTATCTAGGAATCATAATATCAGATAATCCTAAAGATTGGTACTCTCTAAATATATCTCCTATATTAAAACAAGCTCTGAGCTATATGAAGAATTGGCAACATCTGCCACTCTCCATCTCAGGGCGAATAGCTCTTTACAAAATGACTATCCTTCCTAAGATTCTCTATATCTTGCAGAACCTTCCTGTTCTGATTAAAATATATGATATAAAGAAATTTAATTCTACTCTTAGAAGTTTTATATGGTATTCAAAAAAACCTAGAATTTCACTTCAAAAACTAGCCTTCCCTAAACAATATGCCGGACTGGCACTCTCTGATCTGCATTCCTATAATCTTGTTTTTCTAGGTCGTATAGCTTCTGACTGGATAGCAGAAGCAGATTATTTCACAGACAATGATCTTGAGGCAAACATAATATTCCCTCTAATTCCACTATCTTTGCTGCACTTGTCTTATAACTCTATTCCTAAACAAGTAAAGAAGTTTAAAACAATCTCTATAATCATTAAGGCGTGGAAAAAGATTGGAGCAAAAGTTGGAATTAACACAGATATACCTAAACATCAAACCCTTATTGGTAATCCAGAATTCCAAGAAGGAACTTCTTCACCCATTCTGATGAAATGGAAGAGGCAGGGAATATACTATGCACGACAAGTGGTTAATTTTGAGACCGGGGAACATTAAATCCTTTGAAGACTTAAAACAAGAATATAGCTTGGATAATCGTGACTTTTTTACATATCTGCAAGTTAGACACTACGTAACGCAATTAATTCATAAGTTCCCGTGGAACTGGACATGGGGTAGGTTAGGGAATTGGCCAGTTCTGATTAAAGCCGGACTTACCTCTATCTCTCCATGGTACACATATATGGTAGGGTTTAAGGGTGAAGAGTGCATCAAACAAATAGCTCAAAAATGGACAAACCTCTTTATGATTAATATTGATCATAAGAAGCAGGTTTTACGTTCTATAGTCTTACTTTTTGAGACCACAATAGCTGAGACTTGGAGGGAGTCCCATGTGAAACTCATACACTTAACATACTATTCCCCAGATAAAGGTTATAAATGGCATAATACAAACTTTAATAGCTGCCCCAAATGTAGATTACCAGCGGCCGACATAATTCATGTATTATGGTCTTGCCCTAAACTGCAACAACTCTGGCTTAAAATAGAATTTTGGATAGAAAAAGTCTTAAAAATAACTCCTCTAAAGCTTACAGGCATAGATATAATTTTCTTGAAAGATAAGAGTCCAACTTTAAAAGAAGTAAGAATAATAAATCTAATCATTTTAGCAGCTAGAAATTTGTTATTTAAGGACTGGAAGCACAATATTATACCATCAATAACAGAGATTAAAAACTATCTTAGGAAACAATGTATAGTTGAACAACTAGCAACGAACTTGAATTCGGAGCAAGAGATAACTAGTTTTTTTCGAAAGTGGTCAAGATTTATTAGGATATTCCCCCCTAGCGAGATTGATACTCTAATCTATCCATTTCGGAATACCGAAATTGTGTTATTAGACATATGGTAACTTAACTTATCTTATCTGAACAACAAACAGCTCTTTTTTTTTTTTTTTTTTTTTTTTCCCCCTTCCCTTCCCTCTCCCCCTCAGCTCTGGACATAATTTGATACATTCAAAAGTAAAAGGAGAAAAAGAGAAAAAGAAAAAGGAAAGCAAACAATCTAACACAAGAAATAGTTAAGTTAATCCATTCCAGGAATATTATCTCTCTGGTTTATTTTTGTTATTTTAAAAGGAAAATCCAGCAGACTTATATCTAGTCAGATTGAACTAAGTAGTAACTCATATCAACGGTTCAAGATTAGAATTTTTTTTTTTTTTTTTTGTCTTTCTTATTGATTTATCGAATTGATCTATTTGATATGAAATTAATATCTTATCATATGTTATCTTTTTAGAAGAATATTATGTTATGAACTCTTTGTTACTATGAAATCTAATGTTATCCCTGCTGATAATAAATAAAAGATGTAAAAAAAAAAATTGCATACTCCATCTGAATCATGAAAGTTTAATTTTGACTAGACTACCCCTTTAATAATTGGACGTATATATGGATTAATGGATGGGAACACTGGGTAACAGGATGAGTAAATAGATAACAATATCAGGGTGGGTTATTGCATCAGATCACATGTGTCTGTGCAACCAATCCAATAACACTGTGCCAGCCATGTTATTGAGTACCAAGATGATCATTAAAAGATGTGTAACACACTTGTGCAAAAGAACTTTACTGCATGTGATTGCCAAAGGCTCATTGTTCTAAAACATATCGGTTATGTATTTATTTGTTGTTGAACAATTGTTTTAATGTCTGCCAGGCTCTTGAAGACCTGCATCTGTGCACCAATACAACTGAAGAAGTTGTCCTTATCAGCCAATGATCATTGGTACAGCTGCACAAAAGCCTGCATTTCCGATCAGTTTTAATTTACACTTAAACAGCTTTTTATTTCCCCCTTGTAATGATAAAAAAGAATATGGATCTTAAACATACAGAACTGCAGTTTATGCATATAAATGATAGAATATTTTATGTACAATTTCTCTATTTTTAGATGTTACATTTTAAAGTTTTTTTTGTACTCTGATATTTATAGTAACCACTGTAGATGTCAATCAACTATATGCTTAAAATAGTTTTTGATGTTTCATAATTGCTTTGTTAAAAGGTTGAGAAATCATTGTCTGTTTGTATAGATTGATAATATTCTTATTTATATTAAAAAAATGTTACTTCATTTTCAAGTATAATTTTGGATATATTTGTGATTGAAGAACTTGGCTGTTTTAGCTCTGCTTCAATACCAAAGGCTGGATTGGCATGGATGAGAAATTAAGCCAGGTGTGATTGAATAATGAATGCAGGGGCATTCTCAATGTGCCAGTGTAATTCATCACACCTTTATCCTCCAGCCTCTGCTAGAGTACAGAATGGCTCATCCATCATATATTGTTGGAATTACGGCAAACTCTAATGAGCATGATTTTGCATTCATGTAGGTGTCCCATACAGTATATTTTCACAAGTGAGCCTCTGTCATAGTTACCTTCCAAGGATATTAATTAACAACACTAGTAATGAAATTCTACAAATTCTAAGACCTAGCACAATGAATTTCTTAAGGTTTCCCCAATCTGCTTTATAAATCTATTAGACAGGAGAGTGTATGGCTGTTGTTTGATTACAGATCCCCATATTGAGAAAATAATAAACAGCTTCAGTTCTGCATCACTCATAGGAAAACAAGGTACATTTTCTATATTGTATTTAATAAATTGATCGGTTCCTCCAGGGATTGAAAACATATTATTTGTTTTAAAGATAATCTTGTTTTGAAAATAAAACAAAGTTTTGAAAATGCAGATGACAATAATGTATAAAAAATAAACTTTTTCTAAGGTGTGTAACTTTCCCTTGTAGACGCTTAGTAAATTATTTGGCTATTGCATGACCTTCTAAGGTCAGTATTGAATTTTTTTTTTTCTCTCTTTTCTCTTGATCTCATTTTTCTACCATACCTGCAGAATTAGGTATAAATCCTCATAATCAATGCAGAAGCTGCAACTGGAACTTTCATATGAAAATATTTATATATATATCTTGCAGTCTTTTTTTCTGTTTCTCCCTTTAAAGTCTGTTTGAGTGTCTCACTCTTTCTGAATAGAAAGACAGAGATATTTAGATAAGGGGAGTCTGATTATTTTTCAAATGAATGGTCACATTGGATTTTTTTCTCAGGTCAGCGTACAATTGTTTATATATATATATATATATACACATATATACACATATATACACATATATACACATATATACACATATATACACATATATACACAGTATATATACACATATATACACAGTATATATACACATATATACACAGTATATATACACATTTTTTTCAATGTGAAGAACAATGGAATGTAAAATATTCATAATCACCTTTAGGTTTAGCACAGTTGTTCTAATGTGTATTGAGTTAGCGCGATAGCAATAAGTGTTAAGGTTTTTTAAAAGCATGCTCCATTGAAGTCTATAGGAAGAGGAAATCAAAGGGACAGTCAAGTCCAAAATAAACTTTCATGATTCAAATATGGCATGTAATTTTAAACAACTTTCCAATTTACTTTTATCATACATTTTGCTTTGTTCTCTTGGTGTTCTTAGTTGAAAGCTAAACCTAGGAGGTTCATATGCTAATTTCTTAGACCTTGAAGGCTGCCTCTAATCTGAATGCATTTTGACAGTTTTTCACAGCTAGAGGGTGTTATTTCATGTGTGTCATATAGATAACATTGAGCTCACGCAGAGGGCTTTATCTGTCTACAGACACTTCATGGTCTCTAGAAGGTGAGATGTAACTAGTATCGTATTATACACGTGTAGTTAGCCAGAGGGCTTTATCTGTCTACAGACACTTCATGTTCTCTAGAAGGTGAGATGTAACTAGTATCGTATTATACACGTGTAGTTAGCCAGAGGGCTTTATCTGTCTACAGACACTTCATGGTCTCTAGAAGGTGAGATGTAACTAGTATCGTATTATACACGTGTAGTTAGCCAGAGGGCTTTATCTGTCTACAGACACTTCATGGTCTCTAGAAGGTGAGATGTAACTAGTATCGTATTATACACGTGTAGCTAGCCAGAGGGCTTTATCTGTCTACAGACACTTCATGGTCTCTAGAAGGTGAGATGTAACTAGTATCGTATTATACACGTGTAGTTAGCCAGAGGGCTTTATCTGTCTACAGACACTTCATGGTCTCTAGAAGGTGAGATGTAACTAGTATCGTATTATACACGTGTAGTAAGCCAGAGGGTTTTATCTGTCTACAGACACTTCATGGTCTCTAGAAGGTGAGATGTAACTAGTATCGTATTATACACGTGTAGTTAGCAAGAGGGCTTTATTCTGTCTACAGACACTTCATGGTCTCTAGAAGGTGAGATGTAACTAGTATCGTATTATACATGTGTAGTTAGCCAGAGGGCTTTATCTGTCTACAGACACTTCATGGTCTCTAGAAGGTGAGATGTAACTAGTATCGTATTATACACGTGTAGTTAGCCAGAGGGCTTTATCTGTCTACAGACACTTCATGGTCTCTAGAAGGTGAGATGTAACTAGTATCGTATTATACACGTGTAGTTAGCCAGAGGGCTTTATCTGTCTACAGACACTTCATGGTCTCTAGAAGGTGAGATGTAACTAGTATCGTATTATACATGTGTAGCTAGCCAGAGGGCTTTATCTGTCTACAGACACTTCATGGTCTCTAGAAGGTGAGATGTAACTAGTATCGTATTATACACGTGTAGCTAGCCAGAGGGCTTTATCTGTCTACAGACACTTCATGGTCTCTAGAAGGTGAGATGTAACTAGTATCGTATTATACACGTGTAGTAAGCCAGAGGGTTTTATCTGTCTACAGACACTTCATGGTCTCTAGAAGGTGAGATGTAACTAGTATCGTATTATACACGTGTAGCTAGCCAGAGGGCTTTATCTGTCTACAGACACTTCATGGTCTCTAGAAGGTGAGATGTAACTAGTATCGTATTATACACGTGTAGTTAGCCAGAGGGCTTTATCTGTCTACAGACACTTCATGGTCTCTAGAAGGTGAGATGTAACTAGTATCGTATTATACATGTGTAGTTAGCCAGAGGGCTTTATCTGTCTACAGACACTTCATGGTCTCTAGAAGGTGAGATGTAACTAGTATCGTATTATACACGTGTAGCTAGCCAGAGGGCTTTATCTGTCTACAGACACTTCATGGTCTCTAGAAGGTGAGATGTAACTAGTATCGTATTATACACGTGTAGTTAGCCAGAGGGCTTTATCTGTCTACAGACACTTCATGGTCTCAAGAAAGTGAGATGTAACTAGTATCGTATTATACACGTGTAGCTAGCCAGAGGGCTTTATCTGTCTACAGACACTTCATGGTCTCTAGAAAGTGAGATGTAACTAGTATCGTATTATACACGTGTAGTAAGCCAGAGGGTTTTATCTGTCTACAGACACTTCATGGTCTCTAGAAGGTGAGATGTAACTAGTATCGTATTATACACGTGTAGTTAGCCAGAGGGGCTTTATCTGTCTACAGACACTTCATGGTCTCTAGAAGGTGAGATGTACTAGTATCGTATTATACACGTGTAGTTAGCCAGAGGGCTTTATCTGTCTACAGACACTTCATGGTCTCTAGAAGGTGAGATGTAACTAGTATCGTATTATACACGTGTAGTTAGCCAGAGGGCTTTATCTGTCTACAGACACTTCATGGTCTCTAGAAGGTGAGATGTAACTAGTATCGTATTATACACGTGTAGTTAGCCAGAGGGCTTTATCTGTCTACAGACACTTCATGGTCTCTAGAAGGTGAGATGTAACTAGTATCGTATTATACACGTGTAGCTAGCCAGAGGGCTTTATCTGTCTACAGACACTTCATGGTCTCTAGAAGGTGAGATGTAACTAGTATCGTATTATACACGTGTAGTTAGCCAGAGGGCTTTATCTGTCTACAGACACTTCATGGTCTCTAGAAGGTGAGATGTAACTAGTATCGTATTATACACGTGTAGTAAGCCAGAGGGTTTTATCTGTCTACAGACACTTCATGGTCTCTAGAAGGTGAGATGTAACTAGTATCGTATTATACACGTGTAGCTAGCCAGAGGGCTTCATCTGTCTACAGACACTTCATGGTCTCTAGAAGGTGAGATGTAACTAGTATCGTATTATACACGTGTAGTTAGCCAGAGGGCTTTATCTGTCTACAGACACTTCATGGTCTCTAGAAGGTGAGATGTAACTAGTATCGTATTATACACGTGTAGTTAGCCAGAGGGCTTATCTGTCTACAGACACTTCATGGTCTCTAGAAGGTGAGATGTAACTAGTATCGTATTATACATGTGTAGCTAGCCAGAGGGCTTTATCTGTCTACAGACACTTCATGGTCTCTAGAAGGTGAGATGTAACTAGTATCGTATTATACACGTGTAGTTAGCCAGAGGGCTTTATCTGTCTACAGACACTTCATGGTCTCTAGAAAGTGAGATGTAACTAGTATCGTATTATACACGTGTAGCTAGCCAGAGGGCTTTATCTGTCTACAGACACTTCATGGTCTCTAGACGGTGAGATGTAACTAGTATCGTATTATACACGTGTAGTTAGCCAGAGGGCTTTATCTGTCTATAGACACTTCATGGTCTCTAGAAGGTGAGATGTAACTAGTATCGTATTATACACGTGTAGTTAGCCAGAGGGCTTTATCTGTCTACAGACACTTCATGGTCTCTAGAAGGTGAGATGTAACTAGTATCGTATTATACACGTGTAGTTAGCCAGAGGGCTTTATCTGTCTACAGACACTTCATGGTCTCTAGAAAGTGAGATGTAACTAGTATCGTATTATACACGTGTAGTTAGCCAGAGGGCTTTATCTGTCTACAGACACTTCATGGTCTCTAGAAGGTGAGATGTAACTAGTATCGTATTATACACGTGTAGTTAGCCAGAGGGCTTTATCTGTCTACAGACACTTCATGGTCTCTAGAAGGTGAGATGTAACTAGTATCGTATTATACACGTGTAGTCAGCCAGAGGGCTTTATCTGTCTACAGATACTTCATGGTCTCTAGAAGGTGAGATGTAACCAGTATCGTATTATACACGTGTAGTTAGCCAGAGGGCTTTATCTGTCTACAGACACTTCATGGTCTCTAGAAGGTGAGATGTAACTAGTATCGTATTATACACGTGTAGTTAGCCAGAGGGCTTTATCAGTCTACAGACACTTCATGGTCTCTAGAAGGTGAGATGTAACTAGTATCGTATTATACACGTGTAGTTAGCCAGAGGGCTTTATCTGTCTACAGACACTTCATGGTCTCTAGAAGGTGAGATGTAACTAGTATCGTATTATACACGTGTAGTTAGCCAGAGGGCTTTATCTGTCTACAGACACTTCATGGTCTCTAGAAGGTGAGATGTAACTAGTATCGTATTATACACGTGTAGTTAGCCAGAGGGCTTTATCTGTCTACAGACACTTCATGGTCTCTAGAAGGTGAGATGTAACTAGTATCGTATTATACACGTGTAGTTAGCCAGAGGGCTTTATCTGTCTACAGACACTTCATGGTCTCTAGAAGGTGAGATGTAACTAGTATCGTATTATACACGTGTAGCTAGCCAGAGGGCTTATCTGTCTACAGACACTTCATGGTCTCTAGAAGGTGAGATGTAACTAGTATCGTATTACAGAAGGCTTTATCTGTCTACAGACACTTCATGGTCTCTAGAAGGTGAGATGTAACTAGTATCGTATTATACACGTGTAGTTAGCCAGAGGGCTTTATCTGTCTACAGACACTTCATGGTCTCTAGAAGGTGAGATGTAACTAGTATCGTATTATACACGTGTAGTTAGCCAGAGGGCTTTATCTGTCTACAGACACTTCATGGTCTCTAGAAAGTGAGATGTACTAGTATCGTATTATACACGTGTAGTTAGCCAGAGGGCTTTATCTGTCTACAGACACTTCATGGTCTCTAGAAGGTGAGATGTAACTAGTATCGTATTATACACGTGTAGTTAGCCAGAGGGCTTTATCTGTCTACAGACACTCATGGTCTCTAGAAAGTGAGATGTAACTAGTATCTTATTATACACGTGTAGTTAGCCAGAGGGCTTTATCTGTCTACAGACACTTCATGGTCTCTAGAAGGTGAGATGTAACTAGTATTGTATTATACACGTGTAGTTAGCCAGAGGGCTTTATCTGTCTACAGACACTTCATGGTCTCTAGAAGGTGAGATGTAACTAGTATCGTATTATACACGTGTAGTTAGCCAGAGGGCTTTATCTGTCTACAGACACTTCATGGTCTCTAGAAGGTGAGATGTAACTAGTATCGTATTATACACGTGTAGCTAGCCAGAGGGCTTTATCTGTCTACAGACACTTCATGGTCTCTAGAAGGTGAGATGTAACTAGTATCGTATTATACACGTGTAGCTAGCCAGAGGGCTTTATCTGTCTACAGACACTTCATGGTCTCTAGAAGGTGAGATGTAACTAGTATCGTATTATACACGTGTAGCTAGCCAGAGGGCTTTATCTGTCTACAGACACTTCATGGTCTCTAGAAGGTGAGATGTAACTAGTATCGTATTATACACGTGTAGTTAGCCAGAGGGCTTTATTCTGTCTACAGACACTTCATGGTCTCTAGAAGGTGAGATGTAACCAGTATCGTATTATACACGTGTAGTTAGCCAGAGGGCTTTATCTGTCTACAGACACTTCATGGTCTCTAGAAGGTGAGATGTAACCAGTATCGTATTATACACGTGTAGTTAGCCAGAGGCTTTATCTGTCTACATACACTTCATGGTCTCTAGAAGGTGAGATGTAACTAGTATCGTATTATACACGTGTAGTTAGCCAGAGGGCTTTATCTGTCTGCAGACACTTCATGGTCTCTAGAAGGTGAGATGTAACTAGTATCGTATTATACACGTGTAGCTAGCCAGAGGGCTTTATCTGTCTACAGACACTTCATGGTCTCTAGAAGGTGAGATGTAACTAGTATCGTATTATACACGTGTAGCTAGCCAGAGGGCTTTATCTGTCTACAGACACTTCATGGTCTCTAGAAGGTGAGATGTAACTAGTATCGTATTATACACGTGTAGTTAGCCAGAGGGCTTTATCTGTCTACAGACACTTCATGGTCTCTAGAAGGTGAGATGTACTAGTATCGTATTATACACGTGTAGTTAGCCAGAGGGCTTTATCTGTCTACAGACACTTCATGGTCTCTAGAAAGTGAGATGTAACTAGTATCGTATTATACACGTGTAGTTAGCCAGAGGGCTTTATCTGTCTACAGACACTTCATGGTCTCTAGAAGGTGAGATGTAACTAGTATCGTATTATACACGTGTAGTTAGCCAGAGGGCTTTATCTGTCTACAGACACTTCATGGTCTCTAGAAGGTGAGATGTAACTAGTATCGTATTATAACACGTGTAGTTAGCCAGAGGGCTTTATCTGTCTACAGACACTTCATGGTCTCTAGAAGGTGAGATGTAACTAGTATCGTATTATACACTTGTAGCTAGCCAGAGGGCTTTATCTGTCTACAGACACTTCATGGTCTCTAGAAGGTGAGATGTAACTAGTATCGTATTATACACGTGTAGCTAGCCAGAGGGCTTTATCTGTCTACAGACACTTCATGGTCTCTAGAAGGTGAGATGTAACTAGTATCGTATTATACACGTGTAGTTAGCCAGAGGGCTTTATCTGTCTACAGACACTTCATGGTCTCTAGAAGGTGAGATGTAACTAGTATCGTATTATACACGTGTAGTTAGCCAGAGGGCTTTATCTGTCTACAGACACTTCATGGTCTCTAGAAGGTGAGATGTAACTAGTATCGTATTATACACGTGTAGTTAGCCAGAGGGCTTTATCTGTCTACAGACACTTCATGGTCTCTAGAAAGTGAGATGTAACTAGTATCGTATTATACACGTGTAGTTAGCCAGAGGGCTTTATCAGTCTACAGACACTTCATGGTCTCTAGAAGGTGAGATGTAACTAGTATCGTATTATACACGTGTAGTTAGCCAGAGGGCTTTATCTGTCTACAGACACTTCATGGTCTCTAGAAGGTGAGATGTAACTAGTATCGAATTATACACGTGTAGTTAGCCAGAGGGCTTTATCTGTCTACAGGCACTTCATGGTCTCTAGAAGGTGAGATGTAACTAGTATCGTATTATACACGTTGTAGTTAGCCAGAGGGCTTTATCTGTCTACAGACACTTCATGGTCTCTAGAAGGTGAGATGTAACTAGTATCGTATTATACACGTGTAGTTAGCCAGAGGGCTTTATCTGTCTACAGGCACTTCATGGTCTCTAGAAGGTGAGATGTAACTAGTATCGTATTATACACGTGTAGTTAGCCAGAGGGCTTTATCTGTCTACAGACACTTCATGGTCTCTAGAAGGTGAGATGTAACTAGTATCGTATTATACACGTGTAGTTAGCCAGAGGGCTTTATCAGTCTACAGACACTTCATGGTCTCTAGAAGGTGAGATGTAACTAGTATCGTATTATACACGTGTAGTTAGCCAGAGGGCTTTATCTGTCTACAGACATTTTGGGGCCTATTTATGAAAGGCCTGTAGGGACTTGATCTGATATTGCGGATCAGGTCCGACAGACCTCGCTGAATGCAGAGAGCAATACACTCTCCGCATTCAGCATTGCACTGACCAGCAGCTCTTGTGAACTGCTGGTGCAACGCCGCCCCCTTCAGGTTTGGCTGCTAGCAGGGGGTGTCAATCAACCCGATAGTATTCGGGTTGAATTGCAGCGATATCTGTCCGCCTCCTCAGAGCAGGCGGACAGGTTATAAAGCAGCGGGCTTTAGACCTGGAGGCTCGCCAGAAACACGGGCATCAAGCTCCATACAGAGCTTGATAGATAGGCCCCATTATGTTAGTTTTTATCTGCATGTACATATGTATTAAAAAGTCAAATCTATGTAGGTTTATATGTGTATGTAAATGCTTGGTTGTTATTACATGTATTAAGGGCTTGTATTTGCTTGTTATTACAGTTATTACATGTATTAAGGGCTTGTATTTGCTTGTTATTACATGTATTAAGGGCTTGTATTTGCTTGTTATTACATGTATTAAGGGCTTGTATTTGCTTGTTATTACATGTATTAAGGGCTTGTATTTGCTTGTTCAGTTTTTGCATCTTAAGATACCTTATGTTCTTCTTTTTTTCACTGTAGACTACATTTACTAGTTATAAATAAAACCAGGTCACTCACAGAAGGGCACTCTCAGGTCTTAACAAAACCCATATAAAATCCAAGTGTCGACGCTTCGGCTTATCCTTAAGCCTTTTTCAAGACATCATTATTATTATATGTCAGTATATTTTCTGACTCCCAGATTCATGGCGGCATTAATAGCATTAATCTAAGAGTGTGTCAGAAAAGCAGCTCCAAGACAATATACTGACATAACAAAAAATAATGATGTCTTGAAAAAGGCTTAAGGTTAAGCCGAAACGTAGACACTTGGATTTTATATGTTGTGAAAATAAAGTGAGAGTTTTTTAAGACCTAAGAGTGCCCTTCTGTGAGTGACCTGGTTATACTAAATAAATATTATGAAAGTACCCTGACAGTTCTTAGAAGAATTAGCATTGAGTGCTTGGCCACACGACAATTGAATATATATATATATATACTGCATATATACACAGTGGATATAAAGGGGCCCATTTATCAAGCTCCGAACGGAGCTTGTGGGCCCGTGTTTTTGGCGAGTCTTCAGACTCGCCAGAAACACCAGTTATGAAGCAGCGGTCTAAAGAACGCTGCTCCATAACCCTGTCCGCCTGCTCTGATGAGGCGGACAGGAATCGCCGGAAATCAACCCGATCGAGTACGATCGGGTTGATTGACACCTCCCTGCTGGCGGCCGATTGGCCGCGAGTCAGCAGGGGGCGGCGTTACACAAGCAGCTCTTGTGAGCTGCTGATGCAATGTTAAATGTGGAGAGCATATTGCTCTCCGCATTCAGCGAGGTCTTGTGGACCCAATAGGCCCCAAAAAGTCTACACACCCCTGTTAAAATGTCAGGTTTCTCTGATGTAAAAAAAATTAGACAAAGATAAATCATTTCAGAACTTTTTCCACCTTTAATGTGACCTATAAACTGTACAACTAAATTGAAAAACAAACTGAAATCTTTTAGGTGGAGGGAAGTAAAAATAAAAACTAAAATAATATGGTTGCATAAGTGTGCACACCCTTAAACTAATACTTTGTTGAAGCACCTTTTGATTTTATTACAGCACTCTTTTTTGGGTATGAGTTTTTCAGCATGGCACATCTTTACAAAAACACTCCAAATCTGTCAGATTGCGAGGGCATCTCCTGTGCACAGCCCTCTTTAGATCACCCCACAGATTTCTGTTTGGATTCAGGTCTGGGCTCTGGCTGGGCCATTCCAAAACATTAATATTCTCCTAGTGAAGCCATTCCTTTGTTGATTTGGATGTATGCTTTGGGTTGTTGTCATGCTGAAAGATGAAGTTCCTCTTCATGTTCAGCTTTCTAGCAGTAGCCTAAAGGTTTTGTGCCAATATTGTCTGGTATTTGCAACTGTTCATAATTCCTTCTACCTTGACTAAGGCTCCAGTTCCAGCTGAAGAGAAACAGCCCAAAGCATGATGCTGACAACCACCATGCTTCACTGTGTGTATGGTGTTCTTTTGGCGATATGCAGTGTTGTTTTTGCGCAAAACATATCTTTTGGAATTATGGCCAAAAAGTTCAATCTTGGTTTCATCAGACCAGAACACCTTTTGTGACATGCTTTTGGGAGACTTCAGATGTGTTTTTGCAAAATTTAGCCGGGCTTGGGTGTTTTTTATTATTAAGCATAGGCTTCCATTGTGCCACTCTACCCCATAACCCAGACATATGAAGAATACGGGCGATTGTTGGCACATGTACCACACAGCAAGTACTTGGCAGATATTTCTGCAGCTCCTTTAACCCCTTAATGACCACAATGTACCCTGTATGTCACTGGTCATTAAGGGTTTTTTCAGGACATAATAGCACAAGTCTAGCAAGAACACACTATTAATGCCCTCCCTCCAGCAGGCTTTGTGTAATAGAGCAGTCTCAACGCTGGTGCAAGACCGCGCTATAAAACAATCAAGTCCCAAAAAAAGGCCAGTGACATACAGGGTACGTCGCTGGTCCTTAAGGGGTTAATGTTGCTGTAGGCCTCTTGGCAGCCTCCCAGACTAGTTTTCTTCTAGTCTTTTCATCAATTTTGGAGGGATGTCCAGTTCTTGGTAATGTCACTGTTGCGCCATATTTTCTTCACTTGATGATGACTGTCTTCACTGTGTTCCATATATATATATAAAATGCTTTGGAAATTCTTTTGTACCCTTCTCCTGACTGATACCTTTTAACAATGAGATTCCTCTGATGCTTTGGAAGCTCTCTGCGGACCATGGCTTTTGCTGTAGGATGCGACTAAGAAAATGTCAGGAAAGACCTACTAGAACAGCTGAACTTTATTTGGGGTTAATCAGAGGCACTTTAAATGATGGCAGGTGTGTACTGACTCCTATTTAACATGATTTTGAATATGATTGCTTAATTCTGAACACAGCTACAACCCCAATTATAAGAGGGTGTGCACACTTATGCAACCATATTATTTTATTTTTTTATTTTTACTTCCCTCCACCTAGAAGATTTCAGTTTGTTTTTCAATTGAGTTGTACAGTTTATAGATCCCATTAAAGGTAGAAAAAGTTTTGAAATGATTTATCTTTGTCTCATTTTTTTACATCACAGAAACCTGACATTTTAACAGGGGTGTGTAGACTTTTTATATCCACTGTATATATATATGCCAGTGAACAAGGGCTGAGATCTGGCCCAAAACATGTTTGGCTATTTTTAGTCCTGAACATCTTGTTGCAGGCCTGTGACTGTTGTGAAACTTTTAACTTTTGTGATGAATAAATTTTGAACTTTTTAAACAAATATCTCAAGTCCTCTTTCTGGAGTAGTGGGATTACAGAGTGTGTTTACTATATATATATATATATAGTTATATATTGGTTGCATCTGGACTTTGATAAATGGGCCCCATAACATTAATTATGGTGGGAAACAGGGTCACACATAGAATTAATTCTGTTCTAGGAACCATTACACCCCAGCTAAAGTTTCTTTTGACGTATACTATATTGTTGTGGGAGCAAAAGTCAATGCTACAATTTTTGGGGTCCAGTATGAGCAGCTGATTTGGCCAGAGTCAAATAGAAATAATGTGACAACTGTATGACTCAGCCATGACTATGTAGCTACAGAACTGTGCTAGAAGGCTTAAAGGAACAGTCAAGTCTAAAAAAAAAAAAAAATCATGATTCAAATAGGGCATGCAGTTGTAAACAACTTTCCAATTTATTTTTTATCACCAATTTTGCTTTGTTCTCTTTGTATTCTTAGTTGAAAGCTAAACCTAAAAGGTTTATATGCTAATTTCTTAGACCTTGAAGGCCGCCTCTAATCTAAATGCATTTTGACAGTTTTTCACCACTAGAGGGCGTTAATTCATGTGTTTCATATAGATAATATTGAACTCATGCACATAAATTTACTGAGGAGTGAGCACTGATTGGCTAAAATTCAAGTCTGTCAAAAGAAATAAAATAAGGGGATAGTCTGCAGAGGCTTAGATACAAGGTAATTACAGAGGTAAAAAGAATATTAATATAACAGTGTTGGTTATGCAAACCTGGGGAATAGTTAATTAAGGAATTATCTATCTTTTGAAACAACAAAAATTCTGATGTTGACTGTCCCTTTAAAGTGAAAGTTAATCCTAGTGTTTGTGTAATGCTAGGATTACCCATTGAAACCAATAAAAGTGGCTTCTTTCATTCATGAAGTATAAAATACTTCATGCTGAAAGCTCCTTTACTTGTTTCAAGCGTTCACAGTTCTGAGCTGTTAAGCCTGCCCACGGCAGGACGCTGTTTTGCTAGAGAGATGACGTTTTCACCTTTTAGCCAATAGCCATGCGGGAAATGCGGCTTGGCGTCTTTGGGAGTCAAATTTCCCACACAGATTTTCCCTTTATTTCCCACATGGATTTCCTCTTTATTTGTTTCAATGGTCAATCCTAGCATTTCACAAATGCTTGGATTGACTTTCACTTTAAGTGCCTGCAGTGACTCTTATAGACATGTATAGACTTGTATAGACTTGTATAGACTTGTATAGACATGTATAGACATGTATAGACTTGTATAGACATGTATAGACCTGTATAGACATGTATAGACTTGTATAGACATGTATAGACTTGTATAGACATGTATAGACTTGTATAGACATGTATAGACTTGTATAGACATGTATAGACTTGTATAGACATGTATAGACTTGTATAGACATGTATAGACTTGTATAGACATGTATAGACTTGTATAGACATGTATAGACTTGTATAGACATGTATAGACTTGTATAGACATGTATAGACTTGTATAGACATGTATAGACTTGTATAGACATGTATAGACTTGTATAGACATGTATAGACTTGTATAGACATGTATAGACTTGTATAGACTTTTATAGACTTGTATAGACATGTATAGACTTGTATAGACATGTATAGACTTGTATAGACATGTATAGACTTGTATAGACATGTATAGACTTGTATAGACTTGTATAGACATGCATAGACTTGTATAGACTTGTATAGACTTGTATAGACTTGTATAGACATGTATAGACTTGTATAGACATGTATAGACTTGTATAGACTTGTATAGACATGTATAGACTTGTATAGACATGTATAGACCTGTATAGACATGTATAGACTTGTATAGACTTGTATAGACATGTATAGACATGTATAGACTTGTATAGACATGTATAGACCTGTATAGACATGTATAGACTTGTATAGACATGTATAGACTTGTATAGACATGTATAGACTTGTATAGACTTTTATAGACTTGTATAGACATGTATAGACTTGTATAGACATGTATAGACTTGTATAGACATGTATAGACTTGTATAGACATGTATAGACTTGTATAGACTTTTATAGACTTGTATAGACATGTATAGACTTGTATAGACATGTATAGACTTGTATAGACATGTATAGACTTGTATAGACTTGTATAGACTTGTATAGACATGTATAGACTTGTATAGACATGTATAGACTTGTATAGACATGTATAGACTTGTATAGACTTGTATAGACTTGTATAGACATGCATAGACTTGTATAGACTTGTATAGACTTGTATAGACTTGTATAGACATGTATAGACTTGTATAGACATGTATAGACTTGTATAGACTTGTATAGACATGTATAGACTTGTATAGACTTGTATAGACTTGTATAGACATTTATAGACTTGTATAGACTTGTATAGACTTGTATAGACTTGTATAGACATGTATAGACTTGCATAGACATGTATAGACTTGTATAGACATGTATAGACTTGTATAGACTTGTATAGACATGTATAGACTTGTATAGACTTGTATAGACTTGTATAGACTTGTATAGACATGTATAGACTTGTATAGACTTGTATAGACTTGTATAGACATGTATAGACTTGTATAGACTTGTATAGACATGTATAGAGTTGTATAGACTTGTATAGACATGTATCACTGCACACAAGCAGCTACATTTCTGTGCTGCATGATTCAGATGACTTGTGAGTCTCACATTGCAGAGATAGTGTTGTTATTATCGAACAACTCTGTCACTACAATGTGCATCTGATTTGTGATTTAGCCTTGTATATCTTTTTAACCAGCATGGTTACATTTGTCTTTTTTTGCTTCCAAAGTGAAGTCAATTAAAAGAAAATGCAAAAAGCCAAGGTACTTAATTTAATATTTCATGAAATATATTGAAATATGTATTCATTTCTCATGTCATTTTTACCAAAGCCATAAAAAAACACTGACAATCCTATTTCTGCATGTCAATCACTCCACATTTAAACAAAACAATTAAATGGACAATTTATTAATATATTACATGCTCTATTTCATTAGAGCATGTGGATTTTGCATTATTGTCCCTAGTTAAGTTGAGTTATTAAACAAAATGAGGTGTTCGAAGCAGGACTATACCTAAGTGTAATTTGCAGGGGATATATTAAAAGTGGTACGTTAATGATAGGGTGCACGCAATATCAAGTTTTGCTTGACTGCTCTATCATTAGTGCGCTGTTACAAGTCCTGAGGAGGGTTAGCACGGCCAACTATGCTCAAGTACAATCATTACTTTAATTGATATTGTGACTACGCTAATTTGTGCTGTTATTACAAGTTAAAAGTTATAGAGAGAGAGAGAGAGAGCAAATTAGGTTCACAATGATGCACCTTTTTACTTCAAGTCTATGAAACAGTCTGTCCTGGGATGGTTATGAATCACTGCACTAACCCTAACTAATCTTATAAGCTGTGTGCACAGTGATGCTTTGGCATTAAGGGAATCTGCTGAAAAGCAGACTTGAAGTAAAAAGGTGCGTCATTGTGAACCTAATTTACATATATTACCCAGAATCCTTTGCTGCATTGGAAACAATGTATTCTAGAGGTTTTCTGTGGGAAAAAACAAGCCTTCTGGCCTGTCTAGATTTGTTAATGAACTACACAATGAGATATTTTCTCTATATGTTTTGAGTAGTGGAGGATTTTAAACTCACATTTTACCTCCCCCTAATTTTAAATGTTGTTGTATTTTGCCCAAAATCAACTTCACCCAGCAGTAATTCAAACCTTCTCCCAGCTGAGGAGTAGCAATAACTACAAAACAGTCTGTCCTTGGATGGTTATGAATCACTGCACTAACCCTAGCTAATCTTATAAGCTGTGTGCACAGCGATGCTTTGGCGTTAAGGGAATCGGCTGAAAAGCAGACTTGAAGTAAAAAGGTGCGTCATTGTGAACCTAATTTACATATATTACCCAGAATCCTTTGCTGCATTGGAAACAATGTATTCTAGAGGTTTTCTGTGGGAAAAAACAAGCCTTCTGGCCTGTCTAGATTTGTTAATGAACTACACAATGAGATATTTTCTTTATATTTTTTGCATAGTGGAGGATTTTAAACTCACATTTTACCTCCCCATAATTTTAAATGTTGTTGTATTTTGCCAGAAATCAACTTCACCCAGCAGTAATTCAAACCTTCTCCCAGCTGCTGAGTAGCAATAACTATGAAACAGTCTGTCCTGGGATGGTTATGGATCACTGCACTAACCCTAGCTAATCTTATAAGCTGTGTGCACAGCGATGCTTTGGCGTTAAGGGAATCTGCTGAAAAGCAGACTTGAAGTTAAAAGGTGCGTCATTGTGAACCTAATTTACATATATTACCCAGAATCCTTTGCTGCATTGGAAACAATGTATTCTAGAGGTTTTCTGTGGGAAAAACAAGGTTTCTGGCCTGTATAGATTTGTTAATGAACTACACAATGAGATATTTTCTCTATATTGTTTGCGTAGTCGAGGATTTTAAACTCACATTTTACCTCCCCCTAATTTTAAATGTTGTATATATATATATATATATATATATATAAATATGTGTGTGTGTATACATGTGCACACACACAAACATATAAACACATACAGTATGTACAATAAATACACATGTATACTCTTATATAGACATAAATATATGTATAATTATATATATATATATATATATATATATAAATAAATATATTACCACAGTTTGTCTAACGCTGTGTCTGTTTAGAACAAGAGCCCCATAAAAGTCTATGTGGCCAAATTATCATTGTCTGGAAGACATGATACGCTGTCGGCATTTAACATTGCACAAGCAGTTTTAGTGAACTGCTTGAGCAATGCCGTCCCCTGCAGATTTGCGGCCGCTAGCAGAGGGTGCCAATCAACCCAATCGAATAGGATTGGGCGGATTGATGTCTGCAGCCTTAGAGGTGGCAGACCAGTTAAGGAGCAGCGGTCTTAAGATCAGTGCTTCATAACTGCTGTTTCTGGTGAACGGGGCATCAGGGGCCATTCGGTCTTTGAAAAATCGGCCCCATTGTGTAGAAGAACTTAGCATGGTCACAGTATCCGAAGTCCTGAAGTTAGCGTGCTTTTGACTTTCGCTCGCTAACTTTGTACTTTCAATTTGTATTAGGTGAACTTAGTTTTGCAAAATATTCCAATTTGTACAATAAATCCTATATCTACAGAGCTTGATGTTAAGGACCATTGCTTAGGTTTATAGATGATTGTGCCTTGGTGTAAATAAGACAAAATCATGTTTGAAATTCACTGAGCATTCCAGTAGAGTCCGGTGCCCAATTTATAATGTCACGCACATGCTTGTCATTAGTGTAGGTCACCGGTTTTCAAACCTATCCTCAGGCGCCCCAATAGGCCATGTTTTCATGATAACCATGTTTACTAATCAGCTGATTATTTCCTCTGTGCTCCCGTTCAGATTTCCTCAAAATGTGGCCTGTTAGAGCGACCTGAGGACAGGTTTGAAAACCAGCGGCTTAGGTAAAACATTTCTACCACCCCACCGGAATACCAAGGAACAGCCACACCCAGCCCCCCATTTGTGTCTGCAAGGCCTCATTAAGAACTCTTGTTCTATGCAGCATAAACAGATCGCCATATATTTTACATTTAAATTGATAATGTTTTAAGGGTGCCGCTGACATCTGACCTTTATATACTATACTATCCAAATGGCAGTACCTAGCCTTGTTGTCTGCAGACTAAAGCACAGATTGGCTCCCCAAATAAGGCAAATGGTTGGCGGAGTTTGGATACTGACAATCAATTGCAACTAACAAGATGTTAATTTGTTTATAAAATCTTTAGACTTGGCAGATTTGTTATTCTATAGCGACACAACAGAAATGCTTTGTAATTAAAGGTGTTTACTGTCCCTTTATTGTAGATATCAATGTAATTGGCAGGAATCCCCCTTAAAATGTTGTAAATCTCCATTGAGTGGAAAAAGCACCTTAAAACTATTTTGTGTCTTAAAGGGATATGAAACCCAAGCATGTTCTTTTGCGATAGAGCTTACAAGTTTAAAAAGTTTACAATTTACTTCTGTAAATGTAACAATTAGTTTTTAAATAAAATTATTTAAAAAAAAATATTTTAGAACTAAGCACCATCAAGTAAAATATTACTAATTAACTCCATCTCACTGCCAGTCTTCATCAAATCATTTACTGTGCGAGTATCTTCACCTCTTACGTGACCAGGTTCAACTAATCTGCTGGTTCCGATTTTTTTTTTCCTTTTCGCCTTGTCCTGAGGCCCTGTGTGCTGCCATATTCCTCATTACAATGCTGAGCTAGAGCATAAATAAATCAGTACCTGGTCATCTCAGCGTCAGATAAACTGATAAAGACTTATGAAGGCGCTTCTCTCTAGGCTATGTTCAGATACAGCTAATTTATTTATGCTAATATCTAGGAGGTAGGATTTTGTGATCTGCACATTCCTTCCAGCCAGCAGATATAGAACAAGACAGATGCCACTCACATAGAGGCAACACGGAGAAAAAAACAAACAAGTGGAATTAATGAATGTCCTAATCTGAAAGGAACTTCAGCTGGTGATGATAATGCTTATTACACAAGCCGCCCATGTCTTCATCTTCGTTCATTTCTGGGAATTTAATTTACAAATATTTATGTACCTGAAAATTCTGTCTGTATTATAATATTTACAGCAATCACATGTAAAGCAACACAGTAGCACTGTGTTATATCCCTGCAGAAGGGTTAATCCCAGGAACTGTTTCTTTTAGGCCAATTAGGTCTGTGCCTAGGGCAGCAGAATTTGGGAGGACTGGAAATATTGATCAGTAAATCTATAGCATAACACCACATATTTCTATGCTCTTCAAATGGTTTATATTACAAATCAATGAATTATGGTTGTTTTGTGGGGATGAGTCTCTGATTTCTGGATGTGAGAAACAAATGAGCAAATATAAGCTAAAATGGTTGGGTGCTGGAGGGTCATAGGCAGCAGGGGGGGGGGGGGAGATTACTACCTATGCCTGTTGTATCTCTAACTCTACTGAAAATTCCAGTACTTAAATATAAAGCTCATGTAAACAAATAGTTGCAGAAGAATTCACACTTACAGTTGGGGTAGGAGATATTGGTACTAAAATGTTCATTTTCAATTGTTGTTGCTTTTATGTAATCAGACGGAGGCCATGGTTTATATGTCTTTTCTCCATGTAACCTCAGCCCATTTGAATAGGTTGTGGATTCAACTAGCAAAAACAGTTTTTCACATACACAGTAAACCAAAAGAAGCTATTTCCCATGCATTTTACATTAGAAATACATTAAACAGAATCCAATTTTACAAAATACAGGTACTGCCCTTGTAATGTCCTTTTAATGGCAGAAATGATCACTAACTAAAATGTATTTCACCATAATCTTGTAAGATTTTATAGTAATCGTAAACATCTTTAAACTGAGGAGAGAAATAAAGTAACTGTGTCTGCACATGCCAGATGCACCCTCTTTTGCAAGACCAAGAACTAGCATCCTGATTGGCTGCTTATATACTAGCATCCTGATTGGCTGCTTATAGTCCCTTTACAATGGGATGGGGTTTCTGAAGAAATTGTGAGGTAAAATATCTTTCTTTTTTTAACCCAGAGATAATCTAGTCAGCGTTTTGCATACGGATAGCATGTCCCTTTATAGTCATCGGAAGAAAATGTCCATTTACATTTGTAGGTCAGTTGTGCAATAACTCGGTATAGCAAGCAATCCTCATGTCTAAACTAAAGAAGGCATTTCATTTTCAGGCGGATTTCCTTAATACATATATAACTAGCAATGTCATTTTCATCTTTGAATGACAAACAGTTGTGTGCAATTAATGTGATTCATGCGTCATGTAGGCATAGAATGGCCCATTTTCCAATATTTTTATGCCAATGGGACATTTTTCAAGGCGACCTTTTAAACAATGAATTTGCACATTAAAAATGTCCTCCCTTCCTCCCAATACATCAGTCTTAGTTGCTAAAATAAAATATATCATAACTGCTAAACAATCTGTAGCAGGGCATAATAATCCCAGACTCTTTCCCCTTGGAACCACACAACCATTTGAATTAATTTAATTTGAAATATCAAATTAAATTAAACCGTAGACTTATCCCTCAGGGGGAGTGTATTTCATTTATTGCGTCTTTTGATGGACTACTTTATGCCAAAAGTTTTGTTTCTGCATCTGGAACACAATCTAAATTTATTACCTTAGATTTGAAAAGATTTTGCCAGAGAAATAGAAATTAACAGTTTTAAAAAAATGAAAAATAAATGTGTACTGCTTTTAACAAAATCTTTGAAATTTCTCAAGTACTCTTGCTACATAAATTAAATGCAGGACAGAGCTTTCTTATAAAAATGCATAATATATTAAATGCATAGTCCAGTTCATCTAGTGTATACTAAAACCATAACCCCTTCCTTAAATCATTCCCTTCAAATGATCCTTCCTAAATTACCTTAAAATAAGATATAGGGGTCCATTTATTAATGTGCAGATGGACAGGATCTGATATAGCAGATCATGTCCGCCACACATTGATAAATGCAGACAGCATACGCTCTCTGCATTTATCATTGCACCAGCAGTTCTTGTGAACTGCTGGTACAATACCACCCCCTGCAGATTTGCCGCTAGCAGGGGTGTCAATCAGCCCGAGCGTAATCGATCGGGCAGACTACTGTCCGCCACCTCAGAGGAGGTGGCAAGTTAAGGAACATTTCAGCTGGAAATGAAGCGGAGTGGGTCGGAGGCAGAATCTGCTGCTTCTTAAATAGACCCCATAGAGACAAGGATGGAGAAATACGGTATTTTGACTTTGTTTATGAATTTACTTACAAAATAACTGACTAAATTTATCAACAAAGTAACTGACTAATAATATTAGCATAGGGATGTGGAATAGAGCCCCATGCACTGCCTAAGACAGAAGCTTCAAGGGACAAAATACTCTCCTTTGGCCTGGCTACCTAGGAGGAAGGGCACTCATGCCATTGTTTCTCAACCGCGGTCCTGAAGTACCCCCAACAGGCGAGGTGTTCATTATAGCTGAGCCAGTGCACAGGTGAAATAATCAGCTTATGGTTGAGAGCGGGTTAGTAACCATGGTTACTGATCAGCTGATTACTTCACCTGTGCACTGGTTAAGTTCTAATTAAAACCTGGCCTGTTGGTGGTACTTGAGGAATGCGGTAGAGAAACACTGCTCTAAGCAACCACCTAAGATATTTTGCCTCTCCCGGCAGCTTGGCCATCACATTTGCCCTTCTTCTCTGTCATTTTTTGGGGGCTGTGACAACCCGCATTAGTGGAAACAAGGTTCAGCAACCCTTAGGGGGAACCAGCACCACAAGATATACAACAAGGTCATGCTGAGGCTAGACCAATTTTATGGACCAATCAGGCTCAGCTCTGCTAACAAAACCCCCACACACAGATACCTTCAACAACCCTAGGGAAGAATCCCAAATGTAACTTCCCCTTAAAAAACTTACAAAATGTAATAAGGAAGGGAGGGTGTAAAACAGGTTCTCCAGCAGAAAACAAAGTAGAAAAGGATCTTACAAACAGCTGAGGCTAGGTAGCTATAATTTAAAGGGGTTGTGCTGCTGGTGTGGCAATGCAATTTACCTTGTAAGTTTTATTTCCTAGACCATGTACCATTTAGTTGCCCTCCTTTGACTGATTTCTGGTGTCCAGTCAAGTCACACTGTAAGACAGAGTGGCACACTGTTTTGAGTGTCTTCTCCAGATCACACTATGGATAATCATTTTCACACTGTGTAAGGGAGTCATGGATAAAAGTGGCTTGTTGTGTGCCTATATATCAACTATCTAGCATTTGTTTTTATTACAAATAAATATAATTTAATTCTGAATAAAACTATTGGGGGGAATGAACATCCTAGTAATACCTTTGAGAAAAATGGAACTTGTGTATTCTACAGACTCAATGGGAAATAGGTCTGGTCTTCAAAGTTTTCCAGGGCTTTGTTTTCCAAGTCCAGCCCTGTTAACAACATGAAGAAAACCATCAAAATACACAGCACAACACTTCCTATCCCCCTGTGCCTTAACCTTTAAGAGCATCCCAAGCCCATAAAGAGCTCCCCCCCACAAACAGTTACTTGCACACTTTGTTTTCCCAACACTACATTATGCTGCCACCCCATGTGCCTGATATTTTTTCTGTTGATTTGTCCTGTGATGAATGCAATATGTAAGAAGTACAGACTCTTGCGTCATTTTGTAAACTTTGATACACTGTACGGTATGTTCTCTTGGGCACAACAGTCTGAAATTCACCTATGAAAATGGGATATGCTTCATTGTTCCACATATGCTATGGAAAGATCCCCTTCTGCTGTACACCCTACCTCACTCTACCTATCAGTTATGTTCTGCTGCTTAAGAGTGGCTGATAATCTAAAAAAAAGTTTTATGCAACTTTTGTTAAAGAAACTACCGTATTGCTAACACCATTTTAAAGGGACATAGTGCAAATCAAGAGCAGGTCATACAGTGGGGCAAAAAAGTATTTAGTCAGCCACCAATTGTGCAAGTTCTCCCACTTACGAAGATGAGAGAGGCCTGTAATTTTCATCATAGGTATACCTCAACAATGAGAGGCAAAATGTGGAAACAAATCCAGACAATCACATTGTCTGATTTGGAAAGAATTTTTTTGCATATTATGGTGGAAAATAAGTATTTGGTCACCTACAAACAAGCAAGGTTTCTGGCTCTCACAGACCTGTATCTTCTTCTTTAAGAGGCTCCTCTGTCCTCCACTCATTACCTGTATTAATGGCACCTGTTTGAACTTGTTATCAGTATAAAACACACCTGTCCACAACCTCAAACAGTCACACTCCAAACTCCACTATGGTGAAGACCAAAGAGCTGTCGAAGGACATCAGAAACAAAATTGTAGACCTGCACCAGGCTGGGAAGACTGAATCTGCAATAGGCAAGCAGCTTGGTGTGAAGAAATCAACTGTGGGAGCAATAATTAGAAAATGGAAGACATACAAGACCACTGATAATCTCCCTCGATCTGGGGCTCCATGCAAGATCTCACCCTGTGGGGTCAAAATGATCACAAGAACGGTGAGCAAACATCCCAGAACCACACGGGGGGGATGTAGTGAATGACCTGCAGAGAGCTGGGACCAACGTAACAAAGGCTACCATCAGTAACACACTACACCGCCAGGGACTCAGATCCTGCAGTGCCAGACGTGTCCCCCTGCTTAAGCCAGTACATGTCCGGGCCCGTCTGAAGTATGCTAGAGAGCATTTGGATGATCCAGAAGTGGATTGGGAGAATGTCATATGGTCAGATGAAACCAAAGTAGAACTGTTTGTAGAAACACAACTCGTTGTGTTTGGAGGAGAGCGAATGCTGAGTTGCAACCAAAGAACACCATACCTACTGTGAAGCATGGGGGGGCAATATCATGCTTTGGGGCTGTTTCTCTGCAAAGGGAACAGGACGACTGATCCGTGTACATGAAAGAATGAATGGGGCCATGTATCGTGAGATTTTGAGTGCAAACCTCCTTCCATCAGCAAGGGCATTGAAGATGAAACGTGGCTGGGTCTTTCAGCATGACAATGATCCAAAACACACCGCCCGGGCAAAGATGGAGTGGCTTTCGTAAAAAGCATTTCAAGGTCCTGGAGTGGCCTACCCAGTCTCCAGATCTCAACCCCATAGAAAACCTTTGGAGGGAGTTGAAAGTCCGTGTTGCCCAGCGACAGCCCCAAAACATGACTGCTCTAGAGGAGATCTGCATGCAGGAATGGGCCAACATACCAGCAACAGTGTGTGACAACCTTGTGAAGACGTTTGACCTCTGTCATTGCCAACAAAGGATATATAACAAAGTATTGAGATGAACTTTTGATATTGACCAAATACTTATTTTCCACCATAATTTGCAAATAAATTCTTTCCAAATCAGACAATGTGATTGTCTGGATTTGTTTCCACATTTTGTCTCTCATAGTTGAGGTATACCTATGATGAAAATTACAGGCTTCTCTCATCTTCTTAAGTGGGAGAACTTGCACAATTGGTGGCTGACTAAATACTTTTTTGCCCCACTGTATATACACCTCTTAAAATGCCTACTGGAATACACGTCCCTGGTCTTCTTGTCTTTGCTAATTTAATGACAGGTGTAAATAAGTGCTTAGAATGTTGTAGGCTCAGATAAATGTCACCACCGTTAAATATGATGGGGCATTCTCAAGCCCGAGTAGAACAAACACACTTTCATGTTGTTGTTTTTTTACATGAAAAGTAGACACAATAAATAATAAATATATTTTGCAATTGTACTTTATTTTCCTTTAACAACATTTTATGTGATTCAATGTTGAGTCCCTATCAGACTTCACATGGTAAACCTTTTTAATGCATTAAATAAAAGTAATTTACAGTTTAATAACCACTTATTCATAGCTTAACAGTGCTTGTGCTACTTCTTCTAATTTGTTACAATAAGGGTTGGGGGTTCTCAAACTGTTTGCCAGCTACACATCTAATAACATTGTGAACATTATGTCAACATAGGTATGGGGTAAGCTGTGTAGTGTCAGTGCTGCAGCATACAAGCTAAGTTTATTAGACTTAAAAGCAACATTAAAGTATTTGTTCTATATTTGTATAGTATATATTAAAAAGGGCATATAGCTTACTGTATACAATACATTTATCTCAACTAGAATTATTGTGAAATAAATTGCAGGGTCAACTATCAGAAAACTGCCTCATGGAGGCAATGGAAAAAATATTTTTCAATTATTGATTGATTGATTGCTTTGCATAATTAAACTTGTTATAGAAAATGACATTTTGTGGATATCCCTTTAAGCCAATGTATTTTTCAGATTACTTACATACTACAAAAAGAAAAGGTAGTGCAGAATGTGATATAGTAGCTTCTAATAAATAACATGGTAGTGTCTCATCCTGTACAAGATACGAGCAACAGTGGGAATATTCCGTATAATTTACAACATGTAACAGTCTTTATCTGCCCTTGCACTATCAACCCCTGAGACTTGACTTTATCCATGTTGAGTCTCCTCTGTACAAGCCGTACAACACTTTTTTCCTCTATGAGCTGTGACTTTGCAACGCCTTTGCTGTACCCTGCAAGCTATCGGACAAAGCTAAAGGCTTTTACAGCCTTGATTCCTAAAGACTTTTAGGTATGACTCGGTTTTGTTCTGCACAGACTGCAGGTTAATAAGCTTTTTTTCGCACGTTTTTATCTTGCTCACTTGAATGTGGTATTTTACCTTCTTATTTTACATTCAGTCACAAGTGCCTCATCTGGAAATTTTGGCTGATGCGTTTAGCCATAGGCATCTTTGCAGATTAGTTCATTCAATCTCTATTGAAAATGTCCAAGTATATAGAAACATTTCTGGCTCCTTTATGTTCTATACTGACAGGCAGAGAAACATGACTCACTTTTTTGAGTACAAATTGTGAAATGTTTGTTTTCTCTCATGACGTCCTCTTCACAAGCTGAGACATAACCTCCCTGCTCTATGCTTAGGTTTGCTTCTTGCATTAAGTGTAATTATCTCTTGCTTAGAGGAGAATTGCCTTCTATTCTGGCGCTGAACTATACTTTTGAATAGGACTGAAGTCATATATTTTAGGAAAGTTTTGTTTTGTGCCAGGCGCAAGTTGGTTAAAACATATTGCACCCTGGGTTGGAACTTCAAATAGAATAAACTACAAATATATCATTTATGCTTAGGATTTTCTCGCCTTTTATAATAATATAAGTATAGTTATTATTAGAATAATAATAATATCATTGATTTAACCCCGAAACTGCAAACAAGTGTATTGTTTATGATAATTTGCATGTGCAGTATACAAAAAGGAGCTTTCACTTTATTTAATACATATGTCAGAAACACTAATGGCGATATTTCTTAATATCCTGTAAGTGGCAACCAAGATCCACCAAACACAATGTAATTATTTATCAACATTAAAGTGGAATTAATTACTGAAATTTTCAGCTCATTTTGCAAGTTTTAAAAGCAAAAAAATGTGTAGCAAGAATCATTCAAATAGAGTTTTTTTGTAAACACTTGTAACCTGTGTCTATCATGGCCTAAGTCTAATACTGTATGGGATGTCATCATAGGATAAAAAACTTTAACTTTAAACCCCACCACAGAAAGTTTTTTTTTTTTTTTTACTGCATGGCATATACAGTATATATATATGCATTGTTGGCATTAAAAGGTGTGTTGCTAAATCTCGTGTGCTGGCTTTTTTGGCGTGGGACCGCAGGGATCATCACCAGGTCCGGTCTTTATGCTATTTCTCTCTCTCTCTCTCTCTCTCTCTCTCTCTCTCTATATATATATATATATATATATATATATATATATATATATATATATAACTGATAAAGGACGGCACTCACTGGTCTTTCCAAACTGTACTTTAATAGAAAAATAGTGACGTTTCCGGGACACACTCCCCTTCCTCAGACGGAGTGTGTCCCCGAAATGTCACTTTTTTTCTATTAAAGTACACTTTGGAAAGACCAGTGAATGCCGTCCTTTATCAGTTATATTCAAACGCTGGCACCCTGGCAGCTGTTACTGTGGTGTGAGTGCTCATTTTTTTTTAACTATATAAATATATATATATTATACAACAAGTGAGAACACCCCTGGGCAATATCACTTAAATGTCAAATTATTAAAAATTATACCACCTTTCAATAATTGTTTTATTTCTAAGTTGACAAGTAGAGTATTTCCTATTATAAACAATCAAAGACAAATACTTTAGAAAGATTATATTAAAATATAGGCCCCAAAGTAGAATCTTAATGCAACAAAAGTGAATGCAGCTGTGGTCACTGACACACAAGTTAGATCACTGAAACAAAATTGAGTACACCTATGATTTCTAATTAGCCTAATTGCATGAAAATAGTTACCAGAACAGTCAAATTTTTTGACCAATGGGCTGTGTCTATCTGCAAGTCTGCATCATGTCTCCACATGGAAAAGAATTGCCAGAGGAATTGAAAAATCTGATTGTGAGACTTCACAAAGATGGAAAAAGGTACAGGAAGATTGGTGGCCAACTAAAAATCAGTCAAAACGCAGTTGCAGCAGTAATCAGGAGGTATAGATTGATACACAGTGCCAAAAATCAGAGCCACAGTGGCTGTCCTCCTAGAATGATGCCACGGACAGTGCGCTCCTTGCACAATCTAGCTCTGAAAAGCAGGCAACAGCCGAGTGCTTCAGATTTGCATCAAGGCAAGTGCTTCAGATTTGGCTCAGGGATTATCGATAGAAATTGGAGTTTCTGTGACAGCTCAGACAGTGCTAAGGTCAACTTCTATGGACAGCATCCAAGGAAAAAACCCTTGCTTGCTCTTCAGCACAAAACTGCAAGATTAAACTTTGCTAAACAGCATGAAAAGCCTGATGAATACTGGGAGCACATTATTTGGTAAGATGGCCAAGACGAAGATACACATTTTTGGCTCAGATGGGGTGCAGCATGTTTTGTGTGAACATGGTCAGGATTATTACAGTGAATGCATAGTCCCAACAGTGAATAATGGAGGTGGGAGTGTGACGATATGGGGCAGCATGACTGCAAAAGGTGTTGGGGAGATGACATTTATAGATGGCACCATGAATGCCTGGGATATACCAAAATACTGGCTGACAAGATGACTCACAGTCTCCAGAAGTTTGGCAGAGGACAAATATTCCAGCATGATAATGATTCTAAGCACACTGCCAAAATCACAAAGGGGTTTCTAAAGGAGAAACACATGACAACTATGACATGGCCAAGTATGTCTTGACTTGAATCCATTCGAACACCTTTGGGGTATTTTAAAGAGAATGTTAGAGCAGCACAACCCCTCCAGCAAAGAGCAGCTGAATAAAATTATCTCTGAAGAAGGGCAGAACATCTCTCCAGAAATTTGTACAACACTGGTTTCCTTCATGCCAAGGAGGATTGAGTCTGTCATCAAAAATAAAGGTGGAGATGTAAAAAATAAAAGATTTGAATCTCAGTAATGAAATTTGCACTGCCTTTTGTTGCATTAATTTCCTGCTTTGGGGCCGGTATTTTTAATATAGTAAATCTAAACTGTTAGTTTTTAATTTTACATAAGAGCAAACACCGTACTGTAAAACTTAGACGTAATGCAGTTAGTGTTAGGTTATACAATTTTAAATCATTTGACATTTAAGTGATATTGCCCTGGGGTGTACTCACTTCTGTTGTATACTGTGTATATATATATACCATAATCACCTGCAATGCATTGAAACTAAGTAATTAAGGTCATTTTATGTGAAAACATAAATCTTTTCAAAATAAACAAAAATTAAATAGCAAAAACTCTTTTATTTTAAATTGAGTACACCAATAGCTTTTTCTTTCCAGTTGAGTAACTTTTATTATTTACTGGTAAATTCTTCCAGCCCTGTAAATGTGTTTATGTGTGTTCATGCACGCTCAAGGTTGTGTGTAATTGATATGATTATTATTGTATCCTATAGAATGTTATCTTCTTTTCACAAATCATTCTCATTGCCCTAGGAAATGAATGTGAAAATATTATTAGCATAAATATGCCTAAAATGAACCAGTCTGCTTGCCATATGGTATAGTATACTGAAACCTAATTTTGCAATGTGTTGCAGCCATTTCTTTAGAGATAACTGTTTCATTGTCCAAACTGGTTTCTAGAATGTTCTTTTTTAGAACTTCTTGGTTGAGTTTGGATCAAGTTCTCAGTCAGAAACTGTAGTTATTTTGTTATTTTCAGATGGCAATATCCTACATGAGGGTGAGCCAGGGAAATATAATTGACTTGAGTCAGAACCGATGGTCTGCAATATCTAAAAACTGTTTCATAAAACTCCAATGTGCAGGACAGCAGTGATTTATCTTCCTGACGCCTGTCCAACAGACTCAACAACTTATCTTAAATATGTCAGCAATATGGAAATTCTGCAGTCGTTTCCAGGATTATAAACCAAAACTTGGAGAGCTTTGAGATCAGTTTTTATTGAGCATTTATGTGCTTTTTTTTTACGGAGAATAGTAATTCCTCATTAGCTTTATCTAAAGCATTAGTATTTTTGTAACCTTTTTATGTTGTCTTCTTTAGGGAACATTCTACTCATTTTTTCTCTGCTCCATGTAAAATTAGTAATGAAAAATCTATTACATATTTTATTTTTTTCAAAAGCTTTTAAGATTATGTAGGGGTGTCCATTTAGGTTAAAGGGATAGTTTAGTTAAAATTAGACTTTCATGATTCAGATACAGCAGCAATTTTAAGCTACTTTCTAATTTACTCCTAGAATAAATTTTTCTTTGTTCTCTTGCTATCTTTATTTTAAAAGGCTGGAATGTAAGCTCAGGGGCCTGCCTATTAGACACCAATCAGCAAGCGCTACTCAGGTGCTGAACCTAAATTGGGCCGGCTTCTAAGTTTACATTCTGGCTTTTTCAAATAAAGATACAAAGAGAATGGAGAAAAAATGATACCCCATCAAGCCACACACACAACACACTTTTTTTCTCAGTATATCCTATTGGTAAACACTCGGTGCTAGTGTTCATATACTTTTTGAACACTAGGCTGTATGCTAATTGACACAGTAACCTTTTTAGTTAATACAAAAAAAGCTTGTTAAAAGGCTTTAAACATTTGTATTGTACATATGGAACAGCATTTTTCAAATATGTTAAACATTTTTTTAATTTAAAAAGTTAGGTTAAAACTATTTAAATTGGTTTTAAAAGTAAATGCACAAAAGCTATACTCAGGTATAACACATTTCTTATTGGCTGAGAGTAATAATTCCCATAGCTTTATTGGTGGAGAGTGATATTCCACAAATAAATATATCAGCTTATTGACATCAATTTAAAAAAAGAAATACTGTGCAATACATGTTTAGCTGCTCACATTTAGATGCAACTAAGACATTTTACTGTAATATTCCTTAAATTTGTCTCTATCGAGGTCTAACCTTGCACAAATATTCTGTATATTAATACATTTTTTTACAGAACAGACACTTGGGGGCATATCTATCAAGCGCCAGATGGGGCTTGAGGCAGAAGCAGCGGTCTAAAGGCCGCTGCTCCATAACCCATCCCGCCTGCTCTAAGCAGACAGACAGACATCACCGCAATTCAACCCGATCGAGTACGATCGGGTTGATTGACACCCCCTTGCTAGTGGCCTACACCCCCTTGCTAGTGGCCTACAAGAGCTGCTGGTGCAATGCTGAATACGGAGAGCGTATTGCTCTCTGCATCAGTGATGTGCAGTCACTAGAGGCAGGTGAGGCAGTGCTTCACCTCTCATATGGACAAAAATATATATTTTTTTATTGGCTTTAAAAAAAAATGTAATTTTTTTTCCCCAGCATTTTTTTTTCTCACAGCTATATGTTGTGCAATGCAGAGGCACAAGCAGGTCTGCCCACCATTACACAACATTCTGCGCCACCTACTGGATGCAAGTGGTTAAGATCATTGCATGGCCCATTAACTGCTTATTTGAGGCAGTCCTATTTGGGCTGAACCAATCCAGCGAGAGGCATTAGTAAGTGGAACATAGGGTTGGGGCTGAATGTTAAATCATATAAAACAAAACAAAAACGGAAAAAAACAACTTTCATATATTTTGTTGCTGTCCTGTGAACCTGCTAGCTTTGCTAAAGTGAAAAAGAGAGTTCTGTTCTTCCCCTCTAAGTGCAGTTGAATGTGCCACTGTCACTTCCTGAATCCTTACAGAGCAGGAAAAGAGGCACAGAGAGCAGTGTTTCACCCACATCTTATTAAAGTAAGATTTTACTGAAAGGGATTCTGTTAGTGTAAATGATAATTTAATGAATGTGGTTTAGTGTTTTTTTACTCTTTTACAGCAGGGTCGTTTTTGTATTTTGTTTACTCAAACTTTACACCCACTAACTTAGCAGCTTGCCTCTGTACTTCACACTAAATTATAGACTAATTTTCTGAACTCTCTGTAGCTCTGCTGTTTTATTACTTTAAAATGCAGTGCCCCCCCCCCCTTGAGTGTGTGTGTGTCTATCTCTCTATCTATCCATCTCTCTCCTTATGTATTGTTCTCCCCCATGGTCTCTTTCTCTCTCTGTCTCTCTTCCTCCCCCTCTGACTCTTATCCCTTATGTAATGAAAGAATCTATAAGCTTAATTTGCAGCATTAAAGTAAAAAGTATGTTTTAAACATATTTTAATGGGTATGGATTTCTAGATCTCATAATCAGAGCAAGCATTGTGTTATCTGGCAAGAGTTTCTGTTACAATCCTTTTAGACTAAAATCAGATGTTTACTAAGTTGACCAGTTTTCCAAGACACCATTTAAAGGGACATGAAACCCATATGAAACCCATATGCAAATTTAAATAACTTTCCAATTTACATCTAATATCTAATTTTCTTCATTCTTTTGATGTCCTTTGTTGAAAATCATATCTAAATATGCTCAGTAGCTGCTGATTGGTGGCTGCACATAGATACCTCATGTGATTGGCTCACCCATGTGCATTGCTATTTTTTCAACAAAGGATATCTAAAGAATGAAGGCGTATCCTAGCCACTGCCTCACCAGCCTCTGACGTCACTGCACGTCACTGCTCTGCATTCAGCGAGGTCTGTCGGACCTGATTCACACTGTTGGATCAGGTCCGACAGACCTTTGTTAAATAGGCCCCTTGAAATCCAATTGTATAATAACTTTTCCCATTGACTGTTCATCCAACAGCTTATTGTGTCACTGTTAACCTCTTACCTTCCAGAGAGGGAGGCAATGCATTGCACTGCAATGTGCTGCAGCCTGTTCTAATACTCATAAGTTAAAAATAAGTAATAGTGCAGCTTTCCTTGATTTCCTATAATTATCACAAATTTTAGTAAAATCTCTTTCTATTCTTGTCCAATACACATGGAGGGTGCAATCAGATAGGGAACAAGGACACTTGCACATGTATAAATCACTCCTGATAAACGCTAATGTCTGACAAACTGCAATGTCCAATCATAAAACAATTTAATGACACCTCATCTTAATTCATCTCATTGCTGCGGTGGTTGCTGTAGTTCTTTCATTTTATCTCCTGCTATAATCTACTAGCAGGTTCTGTAAGTCTTATAAAATATACCACTTTTTTAAAGTAGATGCAATATATATATATATATATATATATATATATATATATATATATATATTCAAAGGTGGATACAGCGCCTATATGTCCAATATACTGATGTGGTATGTGAGGAATAAAGGATGGGAAAAAGCAAATAAGAACATAGAAAATAAAAGAAAAAATAAAAGAAAAATATATATATATTAAAATAAAATAACAATAAAAAGTCCAGCTAAAAATAGCATATAAAATATATGAACTCTGAAACGATGTTCATATGAGTCCTAGAAGTAATATAAATCGTAGTGAATCTCCAGATGTAGTGGTTGTATAGATATAGTTGGTATATAATACCCTTACCAGATATTACCTCAATCGAATGAGGTAAGTATGCCGCACTGGGGGTATATATAGATGATTGGGTTTCCTCCTTGTATCCTGCTTGTGGTGTTCGTTGACCTCTTGGAGTATGCAGGGATATGCCTCTGATGATGAATAGATCCCTTATACTTCCTATGGATTCGTGGTTGGCCTCTTGGAGTGCTCTTTCTGCTCTGGTATTAACTTTCTCCGGCGTGAGGATACCCTGGTTGACTTCTCCCGTAGTCGTTATTGTTTTTGCCGCCGCCAGCCGGGCTGGCGGCGGCAAAAACAATAACGACTACGGGAGAAGTCAACCAGGGTATCCTCACGCCGGAGAAAGTTAATACCAGAGCAGAAAGAGCACTCCAAGAGGCCAACCACGAATCCATAGGAAGTATAAGGGATCTATTCATCATCAGAGGCATATCCCTGCATACTCCAAGAGGTCAACGAACACCACAAGCAGGATACAAGGAGGAAACCCAATCATCTATATATACCCCCAGTGCGGCATACTTACCTCATTCGATTGAGGTAATATCTGGTAAGGGTATTATATACCAACTATATCTATACAACCACTACATCTGGAGATTCACTACGATTTATATTACTTCTAGGACTCATATGAACATCGTTTCAGAGTTCATATATTTTATATGCTATTTTTAGCTGGACTTTTTATTGTTATTTTATTTTAATATATATATATTTTTCTTTTATTTTTTCTTTTATTTTCTATGTTCTTATTTGCTTTTTCCCATCCTTTATTCCTCACATACCACATCAGTATATTGGACATATAGGCGCTGTATCCACCTTTGAATATATATTCTCTTTTACTGTCTAGGGCTTCACAACCCTCCCAGTATATGTCCTATACAGCTGCCACTATTTCCTATACACTTTCTGACCAGCGCCCACAACAGAGTATCACTTGTGTCAACTCAGTACACTGAGGAGACACATTTTACTTATTTCTACATATATATATATATATAGTAAAAATTCAAAAATTTTGACTCTTCCACTATAATCTCTTACTTGGCCTAGAGTAGTGTAAATTTGTGTGTTTATTAATATTGCATGGTTTAAACACATAGTTAAAGGTAAGCAATAGTGCAGTAATGTGTTAAAATCTCTTTTTGATTGCAACTTTATGTCACACACACAACTATTAAAAGTGTTTTTTTAAGTAGAAACTTAGTGCAATATCCCACAGAGCACAGGAATATGTTGCAAATCATCAAATCATATGTAATTCTGCGCGGTTTTGCTGCACTGCATATGTTTGCTGTAGAGATAAACATTACAGGCTGTGACAGTAAAATAATTACGCTAGGCTTTGTTGCTGAAATTTCTATGGTTACATATTTTTTCTGTTTGTTGAAGCACCTGCTATTTGAAGTCAGAGGTAATTTATAGGCGCACTTCAAGCTTTTGCTGGATTTCACGAATAAAAATATTTTATCCGAAGTTTCTTTTTCATATTTTTTACAGCTTTCCATCTTTCTGGCTGAATGCCCCTGCTTGAGACACATCGCTCGGAAGGGCTCCGGAATGATGTGTGTAACACAGCGTGTAAAGAAGCCCGAGAGGATCACAGAAGAGCAGGCTGCATTGGCTGTGTGATTCACTGAATACTGAAGTCAAATGATAAAAATAAAATGTGTGCATCACTCTGTAGTGGGGTGGGGGGTTAAGCTCTGTCTGCGGACTGAATACAGACGTTTCTTTGTGATGTTATATTTATTTGATTAGATTGCTTTAATGATCATGATGTAACAACAATATGCAATATGCTGGTAAGCTTATTATGTTTTTGTTAAATGGGACTTACATACATTTGAGTAATCTGTGCATTACTTCTCCGGAGTCTAACATTTTCAATAGAAGAAACCAAGATGTGATAATAGGAGTAAATTGATAAGTTAAAGTAATACGTAATAAAGCAATAAGTAATTGCATTTTCTGGACCTTATTTATCATGTGACGTGCAGACAATGTTCCCAGTTAGGGAACTTGTCCCCCTGCACACACATTAAGTGGGCAGAGGATAAGCTGCATACACTGCCAGCATTTGTTATTGCACAAGAACAGGGTCTTTCAATCACTCTATGCAAGTGAGTTCTGGGTAATTTAACTCTGTCTGCTTTTAAGAAATGGGGCCTATCTATCAAGCTCTGAATGAAGCTTGAGGGTCTGTGTTTCTGGCGAGCCTGCAGGCTCGCCAGAAACAGCAGTTATGAAGCAGCGGTCTAAAGACCGCAGCTCCATAACCTGTCCGCCTGCTCAGAGCAAGCGGACAGAGATCACAACAATTCAACCCAATCGAGTACGATCGGGTTGATTGACACCTCCCTGCTGGCGGCCGATTGGCCGCAAATCTGCAGGGGGTGGCGTTGCACCAGCAGCTCACAAGAGCTGCTGGTGCAATGCTGAATATGGAGAGCGTATTGCTCTCCGCATTCAGCGAGGTATGTCGGACCTGATCCGCACTATCGTATCAGGTCCGACATATCTTTGATAAATTTCCCCCTTATTCTACTTAATAAATGGAGCCCTCTATCTGAATCATGAACGTTTAATTTTGTCCTTCATGTCGCTTTATCTTGAAGTAATCCAAATCTTTGGTGTTTGCACACTGGGTCATGCTTGAATAACATTTGTTTCTGAGAATTTAGGATGGACGACTGGCACTAGATAAAGAAAAGATATATTTCTAAGAAAAAAGGTGCATAGTTAATTTAAAACACTATATGCATCTTACCACAATATGGCCACGTGCCTACCGCTTCTTATGGCCAATCAACTCTGCACTCTGCCCACCCCCAGACCCCTGCAAGCCCTTCCCTCCTACCTCTTCAATATGCACTTAGTGTACCCTAACCGTGCCGGTCTGATGGGCATCATACGGGGCTCTTCACTTTAGAGACAGTGTCAGACAGTCATGCAGTTCGGTGCCAGGCATCCCCCTCACGATTTCCTGGTTCCCGTTTAGAGAGACAGCACAGCAGTGAGTGACTCCACTGCTCCACACATCACTAAGCAGTGAGCAGAGGTTTAGGCTAGCAGCACAACTTTGCAAGCCCCACGGCACGCCCACAATATTCATAGTGAAATTGGGCAGGGGAGGAGCAAAGTACAAACAAGCAAAAGCAGCCGGGAAAACTATTTGTGGAAATTGTGGCACGGGCTCAAGAATCAAAAAAATTAAGTGTGTTTACAACTTCCCCAGTCCCACAACTGCTGGCCCCTCTAATAAAAAAGACCTGGAGGGTGTCACCCGGGTGCGGTACGCACCCCCTAGTGACGCCAATGATTGCCTTACCCATCTACTGAACACTAGCCCTACCTTTAACACAACCAATAAAGACAATGACATGCATAGGGCCCACCCCTATTATAGCAGCTCCTCCTACAAGCCCCTAACCTCCCAGTACCATAAAGGTTGTGAGGTATTCAACTACATTCTAACCAGTGATTTCTTAGAGCAGTGCACAAACGTATTTATTGGTAGTCTTAGATACCCACAACCTAGAGAGATAAAATACAATAGCTGGCTCAGGCAATTTGCAGCCTTTTGCAGCATACTTGACTTACAGAATTAGACTTCCAGCCTCTTTAAGAAGGACAAGGACAGCAAAACACATAATTTTATAGTACAAGGAAGAAAAACACATAGATAAAGCTTGTTGTAATGTTGTTTGGCTTTCATTAATTAATTTATGGGAAATACAATTTTGAGGTTAATATCTATTTTAAGAGAATAACCAACAATCAATAGCATACAAGCGTGGTTCTTCCAAGGTGAGTACTGTAAAAGGACAATGTAACATATAGTACCGATTATTCCAACGTAAATACTGTGAAAGGACAATGTAACATATAGTACCAGTTATTCCAACGTGAATACTGTGAATGGACAATGTAAGATATAGTACCGATTATTCCAACGTGAATACTGTGAATGGACAATGTAACATATAGTACCGATTATTCCAACGTAAATACTGTGAAAGGACAATGTAGCTTATAGTACTGATTATTCCAGCGTGAATACTGAGAAAGGACAATGTAACATATAGTACCGGTTACTCCGACGTAACATATAGTACCGGTTACTCCAACGTGAATACTGTAAAAGGACAATGTAGCACATAGTACCGATTATTCCAATGTGAATACAGTACTGTGAAAGGACAATGCAGCATATAGTACCAGTTATTCCAGCATGAATACTGTGAAAGGACAATGTAACATATAGTACCGATTATTCCAACGTGAATATTGTGAAAGGACAATGTAACATATAGTACCTATTATTCCAACGTGAATACTGTGAAAGGACAATGTAACATATAGTACCGATTATTCCAACGTGAATATTGTGAAAGGACAATGTAGCATATAGTACCTATTATTCCAACGTGAATATTGTGAAAGGACAATGTAACATATAGTAACGATTATTCCAACGTGAATACTGTGAAAGGACAATGTAACATATAGTAACGATTATTCAAACGTGAATATTGTGAAAGGACAATGTAACATATAGTAACGATTATTCCAACGTGAATACTGTGAAAGGACAATGTAACATATAGTAACGATTATTCAAACGTGAATACTGTGAAAGGACAATGTAACATATAGTACCTATTATTCCAACGTGAATACTGTGAAAGGACAATGTAACATATAGTACCGATTATTCCAACGTGAATACTGTGAAAGGACAATGTAACATATAGTACCGATTATTCCAACGTGAATACTGTGAAAGGACAATGTAACATATAGTACCGATTATTCCAACGTGAATACTGTGAAAAGACAATGTAACATATAGTACCGATTATTCCAACGTGAATACTGTGAAAGGACAATGTAACATATAGTACCGATTATTCCAACGTGAATATTGTGAAAGGACAAGGCAGCATATAGTACTGGTTATTCCAGCATGAATACTGTGAAAGGACAATGTAACATATAGTACCTATTATTCCAACATGAATACTGTGAATGGACAATGTAACATATAGTACCGATTATTCCAACGTGAATACTGTGAAAGGACAATGTAGCATATAGTAACAATTATTCCAACGTGAATACTGTGAAAGGACAATGTAACATATAGTACCGGTTATCCCAACGTGAATACTGTGAAAGGACAATGTAGCATATAGTAACAATTATTCCAACGTGAATACTGTGAAAGGACAATGTAGCTTATAGTACCGGTTATCCCAACGTGAATACTGTGAAAGGACAATGTAACATATAGTACCGATTATTCCAACGTGAATACTGTGAAAGGATAATGTAACATATAGTACCGATTATTCCAACGTGAATACCGTAAAAGGACAATGTAGCATATAGTAACGATTATTCCAATGTGAATACTGTGAAAGGACAATGTAGCATATAGTTCTGGTTATTCCAAGGTGCAGACTGCAAAAGGACAATGTAAACAGACATATATCTATGTATCTTTATCTATCTATCTATCATCTATCTATACATATAGTATATATATCTACATCTTTTTTATATATATATTCAGATAGGCCTTGCTCGCATGTGACTGGTCGCTGTGAGCGGGGAGTGCTGCATAAGGCTTGTGCAATAGCACATATAGGCAGCAGACATACTGGTCCGCCTGCAGCATAGTACCTAAGGCCCTAAGGGTGTGTTTTCAAAAATATGTATTGTTGGCTGCTGATTAGTGGTTACACACATATGCTTCTTGTCCTTGGCTCACCATATGTGCTCAGCTAGCTCCCATTAGTGCACTTATGCTCTGGATCTGACTTTAACTATGTATTTAACCTCTTTGCAGGGGTTAAACACGTCATTATATACAAGCCATAGCTCAATAATAAAAGTCTCGAACACATTTTCTTCTTGCAATGTTATGCTCTGTGATATTTCTTTTGTCAGATTTTTCTGTGCAATGTATGATTGGTCTTTCCATCCCAAGCCACTTGTCATTAAGCTTTTAAGCCAAAGCTGAAAAACTATTGAATAAATACTAAATTAAGATTTGATCATTAAAACTGGATGCAAAGCTGTCAACACGTTAAATGCCTGAGTGCTTTTTGCTTTGAGTATCCAATTTACATAGACGAACAGACAGTAATGTTTGTTCATGGGGAAAAAAGAGCTAAGTTAAGAAAATGAATGTATATGAAAACTACAATAAATAAATAATTCAGCAGTGAAATAAAAGGCTCAGATCCTTCATCTCAATCCAAATGTAGTCAGAACCGTTCCTAATAAATTCTGTCTTACTATTGGGTGGTACAAAAGGTGCAGTTCTCAGCGCACATACATTTTATTCAGAACTATATTTAACATACACGCATTAACCCTTGGATGCCATACAGTTTGCTGCAGCTCTAACTGGAAGCCAAATGGGTTAAACAGACATTTAAGTAATTTTGTATTAATGCTTTAAAAGCTATTAACTACATTTGAAAAGATCTGTATGCAAAATAAATGTTTTAAAAGCATTTCTAATTGTCATTTTGTTTGAATAATATGGAATTGTTTTTCAGACCAATAGAAAAGCCACTTGTATGTTGTGACTAATAAGGGGCAGATATAAACAACTTTCTGCATACTTTAACCTATCAGTGTTTCATGTAGGAAACTACTCCAGTCTCTAGGGTAACTGGAAACACTACCATTTTCATTGCTAAATTACAGGATAAGCAGGCAAAATAAATGCATTACAGTAGAATTGTATCATTACCGGCAAAATAAAAAGACATAGCAATAGCACTTAGTCTGAATTTCAAACGAGCACAAGATTTTTTCCTCACATATTTAAAAGTTAGTTCAATGTTTCAACCCCCTGTATCATGTGACAGCAATCAGCCAATCACACAATGCATATACATATACAATTCTTGCATATGCATATTTTTATAATGGGAGTGGGATTGGAAAGCTGTTTACAATTGTGCCCTCTTATTGAGTTTCATGTCCATTTCATTTCATTACAAGATATAGCTTTGCTTCCATAATTCTAGAAAATGTTTTAGTGACCTCTAGAATTCCTTCTACCTCAAAATCACACTATAAAGATTTTTTTTTTTTTTCACACCATATTATTTGTAGCATATTTTAGTTATATTCATGAGAACAGTTTTTTTTAAGCTAATGCCACTAAAATATATAAACTGCTGGCTTCTTTTTTTGTTTAAAACCATTGACTATTTATGAAATATTCAACATTTGTATTATCCCAAACAAATGTGTAATGCACCTTAAGCTCTAGAAACTGAGCGAGTGAGAATAATCGGCACCAAAACCAACATGGATATGAAACAAAGCTTTGTCGTGATACTGGAAAAACAACTAATTCATAATAAAACTACCCTCTGTGCTCCCAATAAACCTCCCTGTATGAAAAGAGAAATAATAAACATTTGCATACTTAATTATCCCAAGAACTCAATCCCTGTTTCTTATACACAAACTAAGAAGAAGATGCCTTCCACTTGACATTTTACATACTGAGTTTGTCTGTTAGCTGCAGGGGCTGCCAACCTTATCTGGGGTCCCTTGACTGCTTGGTAAGAGGAATTCAATTTGACCATATGCTTGCTGATATTTCCACTGCTCTAATTAACAGGAAAGTTTTAATCTTCCCCTTATAAGAGGCTTATAGCACATCCTGCAGGGAACTTTATTTTCTTGCAATTGTTGTCCATTGTATTTCTCATGAAAATAATGTGCTGTATACATACTGTGTTAGTATGAAATGAAGCCTACATTTTACATTACATGTATCAGTTAATGAATATCTCCCAATTCAATATATATACAGGTAGCCCTCAGTTTACGCCGGGTTTAGGTTCCAGAAGGAATGGTTGTAAATCGAATCCGTTGTAAATTGAAACCCAGTTTATATGTAAGTCAATGGGAAGTGAAGGAGATAGGTTCCAGGCCCCTCTCAAAATTGTATACCTAATACATTATTTTAAAAGCTTTGAAATTAAGACTTTAAAAGCTAGACAGCATTATAAAACTAATAAAATAATCACACAACACAGAATATATAATTAAACTTAAGTTAAATAAACAAAAACATTTGCTAGACAGCATTATAAACCTAATAAAATCATCACACAACATAGACTTCACTTGCATTTTTCTGCTAACAGTTCTTTCTATGCATTCCAATCTGGACTGAGTTATAGACAGGAAGACCTTGTTCCTTTGAAAGCTGCTTGATAGCTCAGGTCTGGTTAAACTGATTAATTTCAGCTTGCTTGGCTTTGCTGCGACACAAGCAGACAGCTCCACCTACTGGCTATTTTAATAAATGCACTGCTTCTCAATGCTTTTCAATAGCAGTCACATGACTGGAAAAAATAGGTTGTTATTCTGAAACGGTGTAAATTGAACCATTGTAAAACGAGGGCCACCTGTATATATTTTATTTACAAACAATGTACAAATGTTCATTTTTCCTATATTAAATAGATAATAAAACCTTAAGATTTTAATATATATGTCTTGTTCTGCTACATACTTGCATTTTTTTTTATTTTGCCCATTTATCATGTAATTTAGCTCATAGAATTGTGAATTTTTGAATTCTCAGAACAGGAATTGTTCCCTGCTCACTTCTCAAAGCTAACCCTGTTGCATAGCGTTCCCAAAATAGATTCAGCAGATAGCAGCTGCAAAACAGTGCACTTTATACAATCATAATGACTGTGGCTAGCCTTGATGTCTGCAATCTCATGTCTGGAATGGCTTGTCCTTGAAAGGCAAATGGCAGATAATGCTTGACAATTCAGCAAACAAGATTTTAATTTGTTTTATAATGTTTAGACTTTGCAGATATAATAATCTATAGCAAGAAAACACAAAAATCCTTTGAAATTAAAATATGTCTATATCAAAAGTACTGATGTAATATTCATTTGATTATTTAGATAGTATATTTAATATTCTAATGATTACATACATTTTACAGAATGGGGTAGTGTGAATCTATGACATGAGTGTGCAACAAATTTACTGGCACTCACCTCTGGGCTACCAACATAAGGCTAAATTACAAGTGGAGAGCTAAGTAACGTTAGCACTCGAGTAATAACTGCACTATAAGTAAGCTTTTTGCGTGCATCGGGTTGCGCTTGTATTATGAGTTGAAAGTAAAATGGTTTTGGTTATGCGCTAACCTGATGAGCGCAAAAAGCTAAACTTACAATATCGCGTATGTATTCACATATTTCCCCATTGAAGACAACAGAGCAAAAAAAAGTGTAAAAAACCCTAACACCCTACTTGCGCGCAAACACAATCACATATTCTCATCTGTGATAACCCGACGACATGAAGATAAGAATATTTCCCATTCCAATGTTCATTACATAGAAAAATATATAATATTTTTTCACAAATAAATATTTCTACATATGAGGGTATTTTGGTTCTATATAATTATATATAATCATATCTATACAGTATATATATACACACACATGATTATATACAGGTATAGAGATATACAGCTATATATAGGAATAACTATTAAAAAAAAATACTTAGAACATAGTCTGCTATGTGCAAAACATTGGAATGGGAAATATACCTACATTAATACATATTCATCTTCAGAAATGTATCTCTATGTTAAAGTCCTTTGCAGCATTAAAATATTTATATAAACACTATTTACATGCACTATTTTGGTTATTTCACTGTTTATCTAGCATGTGTAGTGGTTCTTACATTGGGGTCTCCCTAAGCAGCCTCAGAACCCTGGACAGCAACTAAAGACATTCCCCTCTGCATCAGTGCTTTACTAAAGAAGCAGCCTCAGAACCCTGGACAGCAACTAAAGACGTTCCCCTCTGCATTAGTGCTTTACTAAAGCAGCCTCAGAACCCTGGACAGCAACTAAAGACATTCCCCTCTGCATTAGTGCTTTACTAAAGCAGCCTCAGAACCCTGGACAGCAACTAAAGACATTCCCCTCTGCATTAGTGCTTTACTAAAGCAGCCTCAGAACCCTGGACAGCAACTAAAGACATTCCCCTCTGCATCAGTGCTTTACTAAAGAAGCAACATCAGCACCCTGGACAGCAACTAAAGACATTCCCCTCTGCATTAGTGCTTTACTAAAGCAGCCTCAGAACCCTGGACAGCAACTAAAGACATTCCCCTCTGCATCAGTGCTTTACTAAAGAAGCAACATCAGCACCCTGGACAGCAACTAAAGACATTCCCCTTTGCATTAGTGCTTTACTAAAGAAGCAACATCAGCACCCTGGACAGCAACTAAAGACATTCCCCTCTGCATTAGTGCTTTACTAAAGCAGCCTCAGAACCCTGGACAGCAACTAAAGACATTCCCCTCTGCATCAGTGCTTTACTAAAGAAGCAACATCAGCACCCTGGACAGCAACTAAAGACATTCCCCTCTGCATTAGTGCTTTACTAAAGAAGCAACATCAGCACCCTGGACAGAAACTAAAGACATTCCCCTCTGCATTAGTGCTTTACTAAAGCAGCCTCAGAACCCTGGACAGCAACTAAAGACATTCCCCTCTGCATTAGTGCTTTACTAAAGCAGCCTCAGAACCCTGGACAGCAACTAAAGACATTCCCCTCTGCATTAGTGCTTTACTAAAGAAGCAACATCAGCACCCTGGACAGCAACCAACTCATACCCTTAGGAACAAAATTACTTTTGCAACACGTTTGTTCAATCCATACATTTTACAAACTGTATACTCCTTTGTAGACCAAATACATAGTATAACCTAGGAACGTATTACAATTTTGTCTCACTGGGAAATTATCTGGATTTTTTAAAACATCAAAGGAAAAATCCCTGAAACAATATAATGCCTCACCTGAACACTGAAATTCTCTCTTCAAAGTAAATATAAATGTATAACCATCTTCAAGACCACTCAAAGCCTTGTTAGGGTCCTACAACTTTTCTTAAATACTGTATGTAAATAGCTGATGCCTTTCTGGTACCCGCATAGTATTTTTTATACTTGGGCAACTTTTCATACTAGGGCAAATTTATTTTAAAAACATTAGGGCTAGATTACAAGTGGAGCACTAACTGTTTTACGTGAGCTATAAGGGGTTTATCACAGGTGTTTGCGCGCATCTGAAGTAGCGTGCATATTACAAGTTGGTAATGGCTCTCACCTCAGGGGCATTGGATATGTGTAGAAGAAAGAGACAAACTTGCGATAGTGAAGTACAGTTTAATTAATTAAAAATAACAACACACATTGTGATTGTGCTTACAAGAAAGACCCTCAAACAAATGAGGTATGTACAGGAATCAAATGATATCAAACAGTGTCAGGTGAGTTAACACATCTGCCAATGTGCTACTTCTTCGTCAGAGGTAAAACTCTTTACCTCTGGCGGAAGTAGTAGCACATTGGCGAATACTTCATAACGCATAAGGTTCGGTATACAGAGAGCGACTCGGTCCTGGTAGTGTCTCCAACCTACAGCATATTTTAAAATTAGTGTGTTAACTCACCTGACGCTGTTTAATATCATTTGATGCCTGTACATACCTCATTTGTTTGAGGGTCATTCTTGTAAGCACAATCACAATGTGTGTCGCTAGTTTTAATGAATTAAACTGTACTTCACTATCGCAAGTTTGTCACTTTCTTCTACACATATCCAATACCCCTGAGGTGAGAGCCATCATCTGGCTGGCAGTACGCACACGCATTCCCGAGTGACAAGTTACAAGTTCCACACCTCCACTCGTACTTTTGAGTGAAAAGTTACAAGTTCCACAGCTGGAAATTCCTGGGCTCCTGGACATGGTCTAAAGAAACCTACGTAGAGCATGTTACTTACCTCATACGATTGAGGTTCCGGTCGGTGAGTACCGAATTTGCAGCCATACTTAAGGACAAGATAAACTGTTTCTTCCTATTAACATCACAAAGTCTAACATGCTAAAGAGACTCTCAGTATTCTGAATTGAGTTGCGTGCAACCCTAGTTCATCCAGTTTGTATTGTAATTCGGCTTTGGACTGTTTGTCTCAGTACAATATACCTAGTTATAACTTGATGCTGTTTGCACATTTATATCATTTGTTTCAATTCTACCGTATTATTTTACACCGCTTTTTACACACACATATAATAGTGGTGTATTTGTGAATCATTGGGCCCTTTTTGTGCCCCCCTTTTTTTCTTTTTCAACTTAGTGTATTATTTTATTAACCATACATTTTGATATCTATACATTCTGTAATCTTTTGGAGCAGAACACGATGTTCCTTTTAGTTGGGTCTCATGCGCTTTAGTCACATCTTTCTTTTTTTACCATATATATATATATATATATATATATATATATATATATATCCTATAATATAAAAGGCCAAGTGTCTTTGTCTTAAGCTGTCATGTGCAGTAGAGACAGCGTGAGGACAAACACAAATGGCCTTAGAGTCTTCCTGATCTGCTGTCTATTGCATGACAATGGTGGGCGGGCATGGTTGGACGTAGTAGGGGTATGGCCAGGCGCGCACGTGCGAGAGAGACAGATCAAAAGAGAGGGGGGAGAGAGAGAAAAATAGAGGGGGAGAGAGCAAAAGAGATGGGACAGAGAGCAAAATAGAGGGGAAAGAGCAAAAGAAAGGGGAGAATGAGCAAAAGAGAGGGGAGAGAGCAAAAGTGAGAGGAAAGAGCAAAAGAGAGGGAAGAGAGAGCAAAAGAGAGGGGATAGAGAGAGCAAAAGAGAGGGGGAGAGAGAAAAAATAGGGGGGAGAGAGAGAGAGCAAAAGAGAGGGGGAGAGAGAGAGAAAGCAAAGGAGAGGGGGAGAAAGCAAAAGAGAGGGGAGAGAGAGAGCAAAAGAGAGGGTGGAGAGAGAGAGAGCAAAAAAAGGAGAGAGGGAGAGCACAAAATAAAGGGGGGAGAGAGCAAAAGAGAGAGGGAGAGAGAGAGAGGGAGGAGAGAGGGAGGAGAGAGGGGGGGAGAGAGAGAGCAAAATTGAGGGGGGAGAGAGAAAGAGCAAAACAGAGGGTGAGAGGGAGAGCAAAAGAGGGGGAGAGAGAGCAAAAGAGAGGGGGAAGAGAGAGGGTGGAGAAAGAGAGAGAGAGAGAGAGAGAGAGGGGGGAGAGAGCAAAAGAGAGGGGGGGGAGAGGGGAGAGAGAGGGGAGAAAAGAGAGGGGGAGCGAGAAAGAGCAAAAGATAGGGGGAGAGAGAGAGAGAGAGAGAGAGGGGAGAGAGCAAAAGAGAGGGGGGAGAGAGAAGGGAGAGAGAGAGGGGGGAGAGAGAGGGGAGAAGAGAGAGAGGGGGGAGCGAGAGAGATCAAAAGAGAGGGGGAGGGAGAGAAAAAGAGAGGGAGAGAGAGCGAGCAAAAGAGAGGGTAAGAGAGAGAGAGAGCAAAAGAGGGGGGAGAGAGATTGCAAAAAAGAGGGGGAGAGAGAGCGCAAAAGAGAAGGGGGAGAGAGCGCAAAAGAGAGGGGGGAGAGATAGAACGCAAAAGAAAGGGGGGAGAGAGAGCAAAAGAGAGGGGGGACAGAAAGCAAAAGAGAGGGGGGAGAGATGGAGCAAAAAGAGAGGGGAAAGAGCAAAAGAGAGGGGAGAGAGAGCAAAATAGAGTGGGGAGAGAGATCAAAAGAGAGGGGGAGAAAGAAAGCAAAAGAGAGGGGGAGAGAGAGCAAAAGAGAGGTGGAGCAAGAGAGAGTGCAAAAGAGAGGGGGAAGAGAAAGCAAAAGAGAGAGAGGCAGAGAGAGCAAGGGGTGGGATCGCTGTACTGCAAAAAATGGCCCGTGTAAACGGGCTTTAGGAGTAGTGTATATATATATATATAAAAATATATGTGTGTGTGTATAGATGTGTGCACATATTTGTTTATGTATCAGATCTATATAGAAATATATATTTTATTAAAAAAAAATACATATCTGTAGAACATAGGAATGTAAAATATGCGTTTTGCTCATCGCTTCTTCCAGTTTAGATCTTAACACGGTCGGGCTAGTGCAGAAGAGAACTTATGATTCTTAAGGAGTGTTATTGAAATATTACATATAAAATATCAATAAAAAAATAATATAAATTATTAAAAATTAATAAATATACTGTAAAATATTCTAAATAATCCATAGAATATATCTATATATTTTACAGTATGTTTATTCATTGTTAATAATTAATATTAATTGTTATTAATATTTTATATGTAATATTTCAATAACACGCCTTAAGAATACTACATTTTCATGTGCGCTAACCCGACCGTGTTAAGATCTAAATTGAGAAACGCAATGCGCAAAACGCATACTTTATATTCCTATGTTCTTCACATAGAACATAATGTATTTTCTATTAATATGTTAACGTGATTGCGATATTGCAAGTTTTTTTTTTTTGCATTTGAATAGCGCGTGAGTGAAAACTTTTTGCTTTCAACTTGTAATTACAAAAAACGTTCTTGTAGTTAGCGTGTAGGAGTGAGCGATAATTACCTCTACAATAGTAATCTGGTACTTAGGGGCCTATTTATCAAGCCCCTTATGGAGCTTGATGTCCCGTGTTTTGTTCTGAGGAGGCGGACAGACATCGACGAAAATCAACCCGAATCAATACGATTGGGTTGATTGACACCCCCTGCTAGTGGACGATTGGCCGCGAATCTGCATGAGGCGGCATTGCACCAGCAGTTCACAAGAACTGCTGGTGCAATGATAAATGCCGAGAGTGTATGCTGTCAGCATTTATCGTTGTGCGGCGGACATGATTCGCCAAAGCGTATCATGTCTGTCCGCACCATGTTAAATTGACCCCTTAATGTGTATTTCAAGGAATTGCTGTTTTAAGACAGTGGATTTCTGTATAGTAATTAAACCCACTAATCTGACCCTATGGTCAATGCTGATTGCCTTATAATGTGAATACATAAAACACTCAGGCTAGATTACAAGTGAGGCACAAACAGTTTTGTGTAAGTGATATCGTCTTTTTGTGAGCCTTTTTCATTGTGCTGATATTACAAGTTGAGCGAAATCGCGATTTAAGCTTCAAAATTACCGCAATCTCAGAGCTGTGGTTAAGTACAATTAAACTTATATTAACACTGTCTGATAAAAAATATTATAAAATATATTGCACAAAAAAGTTATAAGGATGTTAGAATACCAAGGCAGACAAATGGCTTTAACATTGAGACACATACAGTAGATATGCATTACTAAATATGTATTATGTGTGTATATATATATACTGTATGTCTTTATATGTGTACATATATATTAATGTATTTATAGGTGTATATATGTATTTACAGTAATATATATACACATATAAAGACATTAATATATATGTACACACTTATAGACATATGTAAGTGCATTAGAGCCCTTTGTCATTAAGTAGATGAAAACATGATAAAACATATTTATGCAATATTAATATTTAATAAAGATTGTAACTATTTATTTACTGTGAATATTTGGCATTTGCTAATGCGAAAATGCTATGATGTTTGCGCGATGGGTGTTTGTTTTCAACAATTGTTTTTCTCCATTGAATTATATTGGGAATGCGAAAATGCAATGGTGTTTGCACGCTCTCGGGTATTAGGGTTTTTTTTCTACTTTTTTTTCTCCATTGATTTCTATAGGGGAATACATGCAAGTGCACACGAAAACTTGTTAGGATTTTTGTGCTATTTGTGTTACCGCTTGTGCAAAATCCTTTTTTAATAACTTGTAATATGAACACAACCCAACTAGCACACAAAAAATATACCATGCCACTTGTAATCTAAGAGCCCTCAGTATTTCTAAGTGTAGTTAAGAAATAGAAATCTGTTAAAGTGGAAAAAGACACACAATGGTTGGAGTTTTAAACAATTACCAAGGACAACTCATTAAACGTTGTCTTTGATACAACAATTGATAGTTGAATTTTCTCCACAGCTGTGAACATGATTTTTCCTTTGTACTGTCCCAAATCCCTTTTTAGCATTTTTATGTGCATGTTCCTTTTTTCCCTTTAGTTATTTTATTTCTTTTTTAATAAAAGCCATCTACTGTTGTGCTTACAATAAGCTTTGTCACTCGGTTAACTTTCCACCTATTTACAGATTTCAGAAAGTTGTGTCTTTACATTATAAATTCATACAAAGTGTTAGCAATGCTTATTGAGATGTGATTTGTATTGTAACATCATGTACCCATGTGATTTTAGAAGCAATTGTCAAAATAATATTTGGCATTCTTTTTACTTCAAAAGATGTGCGAACAAAAATCTTTTGTGTGATCAGATAATGTTTCTTGACAAGATGTAAAATTTGAATATTTATATTTTCAAATATTTAACCTCTTGGTTGCCTGAGAAAGCTTCAAGCATATTACCTTTCTGGGCTATGGGTGAACTCAGCTTTAAAACATTTGTTTTGAGACAGTGTAATATTTTATAGGAATGCAAAAACTAGTTTCCTTTAAGTGAAAGTCAACCATAGCGTTTTTGAAATGCTATGGTTGACTGTTAAAAACAAATAAAGGGCACTTTCATTCATGAAGTATAAGATACTAGTTCATGCAGAAAGTCCCTTTATCCGTTTCAACCGTTTGCCGCTCTTAGTTGCTACAGCAGCCCACGGCAAAAAAATATTTTGCTAAGAGGTGACATTTTTACCTCTTAGTAAATAGCGGTGCGGTAAATCCAGATCCCGGATTTGCCACACGACTATTGGGTAAGAGGTGAAAATGTCACCTCTTAGCAAAAAGAAAATTTGGCCGTGGGCTGCCGTAGCAGCTTAGAACAGCGAACGGTTGAAACAAATAAAGGCACTTTCTGCATGAAGTATCTTATTCTTCATTAATTAAAGTGCACTTTATTTGTTTCAACGCTATGGTTGACTTTCACTTTAAATGCCAAATTTCTGCTTTTATTGTTGCTTGAAATGTTCCAGTTTAGAAAAGCTCAGATAGCAGAACAGTAAGGGAGCATGAACCAGGCTAAGCGACCTCAGCAAAGGGTTAAAAATAACTCTACATAATGGGATTAATTAGGTTGCTCTCTCACAGCCCAGCAGAGAGGGGAATACTGGTTGTTTACTAGAAAGATCGCAACCCTGTGTGTGTGAGTTCTTTATTAATGTGATCCTGAAATATATTCGCTGAGCCAGGATCTTCATTATAATCTCTTGTTTTGCTTGTGTTATGGGTCATGTTTATTAAGAGCTGCCTCTCCATAAAGTACTGTCAATACAGCTTAACACATATAATCTTATATGATGCAAATAAATAGCAGAATGAAGACCTAGATTTATCAAACGCAAGTAAGAACTGAATAAATGGGTGGTAATAAGGTAAATCTTGGCAATAGTTACTACACTGACACATAGAAAATTCTAGCACAGATTATATTTAATGGAGTAATCTGATTTTTAAAATATGTACACACACACAAACTGGTTTGATTCACTGATGGCACAAACACACACACATGTGCACACACATGTAAACACACACTACACACATATATATATATATGTATATAGGTATGTATATGCACACTCGTATACACACATGCAGACACTATATATATGCATGCTGACATACTAGACCCACAGACTCCCACACCGGGCAATGGCCAGACACATATGTACACATATAAACATGCATGCGCACACACGCACATTCATAAACATAGAGACACATACACACAAGTGGGCACACACACATACAGGTGGCCCTCGTTTTACAACGGTTCAGTTTACACCGTTTCAGAATAACAACCTTTTTTTCCAGTCATGTGACTGCTATTGAAAAGCATTGAGAAGCAGTGCATTTATTAAAATAGCCAGTAGGTGGAGCTGTCCGCTTGTGTTGCAGCAAAGCCAAGCAAACTGAAATTAATCAGTTTAAACAGACCTGAGCTATTGAGCAGATTTCAAAGGAACAAGATCTTCCTGTCTATAAATCAGTCCAGTTGGAATGCATAGAAAGAACTGTTTGCAGAAAAATGCAAATAAAGTCTGTGTTGTGTGATTATTTTATTAGGTTTATAATGCTGTTTAGCAAGTGTTTTTGTTCATTTAACTTAGTTTAATTATATATACTGTGTTGTGTGGTTATTTTATTAGGTTTATAATGCTGTTTAGCATTTAAAGTCTTCATTTCAAAGCTTTAAAAATAATGTATTAGGTGTTACGTATGACAATTTTGAGAGGGGCCTGGAACCTATCTCCCTCACTTCCCATTGACTTACATTATAAACTGGGTTTCAATTTACAACGGTTTCAATTTACAACCATTCCTTCTGGAACCTAACCCCGGCGTAAACTGAGGGCTACCTGTACATATATATATATATATATATATATATATATACATGTGTGTGTTTGTGTGTCTGTTCATGTGTGTGTGTGCATGCATGCACATGTGCATATGTGTGCTGTGTGTATCAGTCTTCTTATGTGTGTGTATGCGTTATGTTTGCTGTTCATGTGTGTGTGCATGCATGCACACGTGCATATGTGTGCTGTGAGTATCAGTCGGCACTCTGCTTATGTGTGTGTGTGTGCACTTGTGTGTATGTGTGTGTGTGTGCACTTGTGTGTATGTGTGTGTGTGTGCACTTGTGTGTATATGTCTCTGTGTTTACACATGCATGCATGTTTATATGTGTATGCATGTGTCTGCCCATTGTCCAGTGTGTGGGTCTGAGGGTCATATTAAAGAAGCATTTGTTTATTTCAGTTTTCAGTTACTGTAGCTATTGTAATGAATATATCATAATGGTTTGTTCCACTTGTTGCTGTTTATATTTGTTGCAGTTCATATATTCTAACACTAGGGACAAGCATGAGGTATTACTGTGAAATGAGTGTGTTATCTTCAGTTAATAAAAACTTCTTGCAGTTGAACAATGGTGCATTTATGAGTTCTGTGCATTCTATAACAGGAGATCTTTACAGCTATAGTACATTTACAGCTTTACTTGGTATTGATTGTCAAAACAACATAAGGGTCTACTGACATATCATTAATTGCAGTGGGTCTATCCCGCCCTCTTTGAGCAATGACCCAGATAAAATAACAAATACTTTTTTACCACCTGCATGTTATGATATTTCAACTTTTTGTCCTGGATTTGATGATGTAAATAAAATACCTTTAAGTTATAGATTAATGTATGCTTATTAGGGGGCTTATTTCTATTATAGATTAATGTATGCTTATTAGGGGGCTTATTTCTATTATAGATTAATGTATGCTTATTAGGGGGCTTATTTCTATTATAGATTAATGGATGCTTATTAGGGGGCTTATTTCTATTATAGATTAATGTATGCTTATTAGGGGGCTTATTTCTATTATAGATTAATGTATGCTTATTAGGGGTCTTATTTCTATTATAGATTAATGTATGCTTATTAGGGGGCTTATTTCTATGTTTAGCCCCCCAGAGGTGATACCTCACCCTAATCTACAGGCAGGAATACAAAATAATCTGAGCATAATCGTATATTGTAAAATGAGTCTGAAAGCAGCAATAAGCACCGCTTCACCAACGATTGGGAATAATTATTTTGTGTGAATCAATCAACTATAACAAGTTGTCTTCCTCATTTCCCTTTCCCTGTCTTACTATTTACAACCTATTTTTTCTCTCATCCCTATTGAAAAAGACACTAATGAAGAAAAGAAAAAAAAAACAGCCACAAAACATTGCAGCAAGACACAACCAATGCCTGGCAGATATGTGAGTATGCTGCTTTTCATTGGCTCCCCAGTGGGACTTTAGCTATGTGTTTAACCTCTTTGCGAAAGTTAAACCCTGTTTACAATGGACTCTACTGTTAGGTTCTCTCTTTTCCCCTCCCCCCTTCTCTCTATCTGTTTCCCTTTTTATTCAGCAATATTTGCTGAAGTTTTAATGCATCAGAAGTTTCCGCAATAAAGCTAAGTTGTATTAGTTATTTTATTTCTGTTCTTTCACTCTCATTTCCCTCCTATGCTGGCCCATTGAGAAATAAGGTTTAATTGATAAACTTCCATAGTCACCAAAGTGAAACAAACCATTTAAAAATCATCTGCTCTCGATTCTGGAAACAGAAAAAAATATTGTAGCTTAATTTCACTACATTTTTTTAATAAAGCAGTGAAGATAGTTTAGCATGCAGATTAAGTTCAAATTGGCATTCGAGGTCAATGTTTCATATGTAAAATAACTAGAGATATGCATTCAGGCTTTGGGTTAATACAAATGTGTCTGAATTTAGCTGATTTATAGGGGGTAGATTTATCATAGTGCGAGCGGACATAATACAATGTAGCGTATCATGTCCGCTGCTCATAGATAAATGTCAACAGCATACAGTGTCGGCATTTATCATTGCACCAGCAGTTCTTGTGAACTGCTGATGCAATGCCGCCCCCTGCAAATTCACAGCCAATCGGTCGCTAGCAGGGGTTGTCAATCAACCCCATCGTATTCGATCAGGTTGATTTCTGTCTGCGGCCTCAGAGCAGGTGGACAAGTTTCTAACGGCTTGCGCGGAAACAGGGGCATCAATCTCCATATGGAGCTTGATACATCGGCCCCATATAGTCACTTGATATACAAACAGCTAAATACAATATTAAACGAAAAAATAATGATTGCTTGATGAAATTGATTTGTTCATTCGTTCATACTATTTGGCGCCAAAAAAAGAGGCAGAAATGTGAAGTAGTTATATAGTTTGGTTAATAAGCTCCTATGTTTGTAATGATGTACAGGGGGTCTGACCATTAATTTGTCTATTGTCCCCTGTCCAACCCTCCTTTAGTATTACTAATAACTGATGCTAGGGACTGCGGGCCAGGCACTAAATGCTGGGTTTTAGTCATGCAGGAGTTGTATGTTCTATTAACATTCAAAAGACAGTTTATTTTAATTGTTCAAATTCTAAATTCTAATTCTAAATTCTAAAACATTTGTGGAACATTTACATTCCTTTTTGTTAAACAAATGTATATGTTCTACGGCTACAGGTGAAAAAGTTCAACTCTAACGACTAAAATACTTACCGTAGCGTACTCCTGTTCTGTGAAGAAGAGGCACGGGTTAGCGTGGCTTTCCAGCACGTGGTAGTATTTTAAACTATTTAAAGGAAACTAATGAATACTAATGAATTCTGCATTATTCCTTGGTTTTCTTTACATTTTGTGCTGTATTTGTTCAGATATTTGTCTTGTTAAAATTATCCGAATATCTGTGTTTTGTTAATGAATGTGCATTTGTAATTAAAGAAATGCGCATGTCTACCTGTTTTGGTTCATTTTCCAAACTTTAGTTCACTATTGTTACAGGAAACATATAGTTTTGTAAATGCATGACATGGAGCTACAAAGTCCCTGAAGCTATATTCTCTGATAAGTCTGACCTTATATGGGTCTTGTTCCTCCACCCCAAAAAAGAAAAAAAAAGCATAGCAAGACAAAAATATTCAGAATGTATTAAGGGTGCCATGATTATGTTGCAATAAATGTAACATAAATTATAATCACGCATTGTAAATTTAATGACATAAGCTCTGGAAATAAAAATGGCCAACACTTTGGGCTCAATTTATCAGTCCATGGCAGACAGGGGTGTGTATATTCGCCCCCTGCCCGCACACAACCAATCACACGCCGGCAGGAGTTTTCAATCTCCTCGGTCGAACGAGAGCCGGGAGATTGTAATTCTCCACCTAAGAGCTGAAGAACAGGGTAGGGAAACAGCAGTCTGATGACCACTGCTTGATAAATACGGCAAGCAGGTTCTCTTGTGTCTGAAGACCACTGCTTGATAAATACTGACTGCAGGTTCTCTTGTGTCTAATGACCGCTGCTTGATAAATACTGACTGCAGGTTCTCTTGTGTCTGATGACCACTGCTTGATAGATACTGACTGCAGGTTCTCTTGTGTCTGATGACCGCTGCTTGATAAATACTGACTGCAGGTTCTCTTGTGTCTGATGACCGCTGCTTGATAAATAATGACTGCAGGTCCTCTTGTGCCTGATGAACGCTGCTTGATAAATACTGACTGCAGGTTCTCTTGTGTCTGATGACCGCTGCTTGATAAATACTGACTGCAGGTTCTCTTATATCTAATGACCGCTGCTTGATAAATACTGACTGCAGGTTCTCTTGTGTCTGATGACAACTGCTTGATAAATACTAACTGCAAGTTTTCTTGTGTCTGATGACTGCTGCTTGATAAATACTGACTGCAGGTTCTCTTGTGTCTGATGACCGCTGCTTGATAAATACTGACTGCAGGTTCTCTTGTGTCTGATGGCTGCTGCTTGATAAATACTGACTGCAGGTTCTCTTGTGTCTGACCGCTGCTTGATAAATACTGACTGCAGGTTCTCTTGTTCTGATGACTGCTGCTTGATAAATACTGACTGCAGGTTTTCTTGTGTCTGGTGACCTCTGCTTGATAAATACTGACTGCAGGTTCTCTTGTGCCTGATGAACGCTGCTTGATAAATACTGACTGCAGGTTCTATTGTGCCTGATGAACGCTGCTTGATAAATACTGACTGCAGGTTCTATTGTGTCTGATAACCACTGCTTGCTTAATACTGACTGCAGGTTCTCTTGTGTCTGATGACCGCTGCTTGATAAATACTGACTGCAGGTTCTCTTGTGTCTGATGACCACTGCTTGATAAATACTGACTGCAGGTTCTCTTGTGTCTGATGACCACTGCTTGATAAATACTGACTGCAAGTTCTCTTGTGTCTAAAGAGTGCTGCTTGATAAATACTGACTGCAGGTTCTCTTGTGTCTGATGACCGCTGCTTGATAAATACTGACTGCAGGTTCTCTTGTGTCTGATGACCACTGCTTGATAAATACTGACTGCAGGTTCTCTTGTGTCTGATGACCGCTGCTTGATAAATACTGACTGCAGGTTCTCTTGTGTCTGATGACCGCTGCGTGATAAATACTGACTGCAGGTTCACTTGTGTCTGATGACTGCTGCTTGATAAATAATGACTGCAGGTTCTCTTGTGTCTGATGACCACTGCTTGATAAATACTGACTGCAGGTTCTCTTGTGTCTGATGACCACTGCTTGATAAATACTGACTGCAGGTTCTCTTGTGTCTGATGACCGCTGCAATAGTCTTCCCCAGCATTAAATAGGTTATAATTCTCTTTTAAATACACAGTAGAACTTTTGTGACAAGATTCAAATTTGAAAGTGTTTTTTTCCAGCTTTGCCTACCCTATTAAATATCGCAGATAAACAGTGCTAGTTTAGTTGAGCGCTGCGTGGAACTCCACGCCACCGCATTTATTTTTTATGAACAATGCTAATAGTCTGTGTACTTCTTTAGTACTGATATTTTCCTTTCTTCTACTGTGTTCCCTCTCCTTCCCCCTATTTCTTGCTATCACTAGGAGGCAATGGGAGCTTGTGACAAACAAGTCATCTTCCACTGACAGCTCCTATCTTCTAATATAGACCTGCCAAAATCTCTACAATAATGACAGCTTTTTGCAAAATGAGTGCACTCCCTCCCACGCTACGAGGGTAGGGAAAGAGAAAATAAGTCGGCTGCGTAACTTAACCCCTCAGTCCACGTGTGCGAGTGGTCAGTGGCAAACTGTTTGCCCTCTGATTCATTTTGTCATATTACTTCCTGATTATGTTTTATGCATTTTTTCCCTTCAAAATATGAACAGGAATATAAAAAGGACTCAATAATACAACAGTAAAAATGTCAGAATATTATGTAATCACACAAATACTATCCTATAGCTGTGTTTATCTGCCGCAAAAAAACAATTTGGTGCCTCATATATATGCAGCAGCCAATCCCTTGTCATGTCCAGTAAAGGTCCGGCTAGTCAGTAGCCTTGCTGCAGGGCACTAACCATATGTTTAACACCTCTGCAACTAGTTAAACACATATATAGAGACAAGCATTTGTATATTTGCACAATAACACTTACAAAATAGACCAATCTATCCTAGCATCTCAGAGCATCTTTATCTGTACCCGCCTGTTTAGTATCTTTACATTTAAAGAGACAGTCTAGTAAAAATTAAACTTTCATGATTCAGATAGGACATGCAATTTTAAACAACTTTATCATTTGCTTTGTACTTTTGGTATTGTTTGTTGAAAGCTAAACCTGGTGGGCTCATATGCTAATTTCTAAGACCTTGAAGGCCACCTTTTATCTCAGTGCATTTTGACAGTTTTTTATAGCTAGACAGTGCTTATCTATGTGTGCCATATAGATAACATTTTGCTCACTCTCATGGAGATACCTAGGAGTCAACTGATTGGCAAAATGCAGGTCTGTCAAAAGCACTGAAATAAGGGAGCAGTCTGCAGAGGCTTAGATACAGGGTAATCACAGAGGTAAAAAGTATATTAATATAACTGAGAAAAGGGGCAGTCTGCAGAGGCTTAGATACAGGGTAATCACAGAAGTAAAAAGTATATTAATATAACTGAGATAAGGGGGCAGTCTGCAGAGGCTTAGATACAGGGTAATCACAGAGGTAAAAGGTATATTAATATAAATGAGATAAGGAACAGTCTGCAGAAGCTTAGATACAGGGTAATCACAGAGGTAAAAAGTATATTAATATAACTGAGATAAGGAGCAGTCTGCAGAGGCTTAGATACAACGTAATCACAGAAGTAAAAAGTATATTAATATAACTGAGATAAGGAGCAGTTTGCAGAGACTTAGATACAAGGTAATCACAGAGGTAAAAAGTATATTAATATAACTGAAATAAGGAGCAGTCTGCAGAGGCTTAGATACAAGGTAATCACAGAAGTAAAAAGTATATTAATATAACTGAGATAAGGGGCATTCTGCAGAGACATAGATACAAGGTAATCACAGAAGTAAAAAGTATAGTAATATAACTGAGATAAGGGGCAGTCTGCAGAGACTTAGATACAAGGTAATCACAGAGGTAAAAAGTGTATTAATATAACTGAGATAAGGGGCAGTCTGCAGAGGCTTAGATACAAGGTAATCACAGAGGTAAAAAGTATATTAATATAACTGAGATAAACAGCAGTCTGCAGAGACTTAGATACAAGGTAATCACAGAAGTAAAAAGTATATTAATATAACTGAGATAAGGGGCAGTTTGCAGAGGCTTAGATACAAGGTAATCACAGAGGTAAAAAGTATATTAATATAACTGAGATAAGGGGCAGTCTGCAGAGGATTAGATACAAGGTAATCACAGAAGTAAAAAGTATATTAATATAACTGAGATAAGGGGCAGTTTGCAGAGACTTAGATACAAGGTAATCACAGAGGTAAAAAGTATATTAATATAACTGTGTTGGTTGTGTAATACTAGGGAATGGGTAATAAAGGGATTATTTATCTTTTTAAACAATAACAATTATGGAGTAGGCTGTCCCTTTAAATGATAAATTGTGGTCGGTTTAAAAATTGTAATACTTCAACTTGCTTAGTCATTTGCTTTAAAGTTAAAAAATAGATGAGTGTTAAAACTGTCAATAATTATTATAAATTTGTCTCTTAGGCAATATTTTCAGAAAATGTATGTTTTTCTCACTCTGCCCCCTAAAAAAATATATATATAGGTCCCCATGGGTAGGAAGTATAGATCTGCACATGCAAAACCAAAGCTCATAGGCAAGAATCTAAGTACAACATCAGCACAAATATTTTTCTTATTCCTAACTCTGCTGTATTTTGCACAGCATTGTAGCAGTTCAGTTTTCATCTGTCCCTAAGTGGAGATAAGATAAAGGCTCTAAAGGGCACTGCAAAACTTTGCACATTTTGTGAACACATGTACAGTGTTTAAAACATTTAGGGCTAGATCACAAGTGGAGCACTAATTTATTGTGCGCCCGCAAACGGGAAAATGTACCTGTTTGCAGGTGCACAATAAATAATCAGACATTACAAATGGCTGGTTATTGCTACTGCCATCTAGCAATTAGCATATAAAATTAGCCAGAGATCAGATTTCTTGTTAATTTTCTAA
>NC_069506.1:331427740-331515240 GCF_027579735.1 Bombina bombina | reverse complement strand
ATTATAACATTGAGGATTATTTTATGAGGATTATTTCTGGAGGACTAACTTCTAGGATTTATTTAAAAACTAACACTTTATCCATTGGACATTTGGACACAACACTTATTAGGTTATATCTCTGTCTCATTGAGATTTGCTCCATTGATACTTAATAGTATCATATGTTCTATTTTTTTATATTTGTTTAACCAGTTATTATTTTCAATTAGTTGTTTCTAAACCAATAAATGTAACTTTTCATATCTTATTCTTTTATCTTTTTGCCTGATGATACTTCAGCCAGTAGGCGCTCCTATTATTTATTTTCTATCTCCTATCTTTGAGCCTTTACTACTTCTGTGCGCAATATTTTTTTTTATATATTTTGTTATTATATAGTGTTATTTTGAATATAAATGTACTTTGTAATGTATTTTTGATGTGTTTTGTGCAACTTTTTTGTTTTGCGAAACAAGTCAGTCAGAGCTTGGAAGTTGTGGTAATCATTTTAGCATAAATCACAACTGTGCTCAAGCGATCGATTTTACTTTCAACTCATAATAAGCCCGACAAGCGCAAACACCCACGATAAACCACTTATCGCTCACGTGCAAACATTTGCACTTCACTTGTAATCTGGCCCTTAATGGGTTGTGCTTTCAAGAACAAAAAAATGTTGTTTCAAATACAAAAATAAACCTAAAGAAAATATTTACCATACATTTTAAACTCTGCAGCTCGTATAACAAGTCATTGGAAATACATTCAGGGAAAAACTATTTTACAGTGCACCCATTTTTATGACACAGAGCAGCAATTTGCAGCAGCCCCTCTGGTATCCAAACTGTTAACAAAATTTAGCACACACATAAATCCTTCTTGTCCCATTGTTACAGTGACACTGAAGTGATATAGCAGTGTTATATTGATGTTGGGACAACATTTTCATTGCAGCAGGGGGATATTTTGCCCTAATGTGTTTGCGTGACCCCTCCATGAGCAGTTTGGTATGCCTTAAAATCTCTCAGTGCCTAGGGCAGCAGTAACATGAAATACACCCCTTCACTGCAGTGACATTTTTGTTCCGTGCAGTGTTTTATTCCTGTTGCGTTACACAACTGTCAAAATCTTTGCAAACTAATCTTTTATGGGATTATACATATGACTGCCGAAGTGTTATTCAACTAAACCTTTTGGGTATGTAGCTATAGTGATTGCTAATTGCCCATCCTATGGATTAAATCAGCTCTCCACATACATTTCTAACCTCTGAAATAGAATTTAAACTATGCTTATATACATCACCGTGCTGTGCTATTTAACTCCATAAAAAGCCGGCATATCTTAAATGTATCATTTTTAGGATTACATCTCTAAATAGGCCTTAGGAGAAGGATTATAATTTATTTTCTTTACATGTCGGGTGGTTACAGGATTTAAAAATAAATCTAAAATTAGTTGCAGGAAACAGTAGCGAGATCAAAAAATAAAAAAATGCATTTAGAGCTTTAATAACTAGTTTTAAAATGATAATATGCATTAGCCTCTCTAAACCAAGCATGGCTACAGATCTACACCAAACAGGTAAATAATTATAAATGAATGTGTGATGGTCCCTGCCACTGTTACAACAATTATAGAATTGCTTTGTTACAATATAAGTAGAGTGACCATATTGCCACTTTAAAAAGAGACACATATGAAAAATACATATGTCAGGGTTCTTATACAAAACATTTCTTTAAACAACCCTGACATATGTATTTTTCATATGTGTCCCTTTTTGAAGTGGCAATATGGTCACCCTAAATATAAGGTAATTTAAAACACAAATAGCATATCACTATTTTCTTTTATTCTTTTATTCAGTTGGAATCTGCTTCTGTACACTCTGATCAATCATAGATCTAACAATAGCAAGTATTTTACATTGTATAAGTAATAGTTATCATCTTAATCATGACCAATTCACTCTTGTTTTACAATAAGGTGCACTTTACCAAAATCTGCTAAGCTGCAAATGCTTGTAAATAAATTAGCCCCCTCTGCAAAATGTAGGAGAAAAGCATGGTCAAAATATATATATGTGCTGCTTTAGAATACTTACAACTAATAGACTTCAAATCATTAGTTTTACTTGCAGTAAAGAGTCAGTGTTTTAAAAGGGATGGTAAAGTCCAAATTAAACTTTCATTATTCAGATAGGACATGTAGTTTTAAACAACTTTCTAATTTATTGATATCATCACATTTGCTTTGTTCTTTTGGAATTCTTAGTTGAAAACTAAACCTAGGTAGGCTCACATGCTGATTTCTAAGCCCTTGAAGGTCACCTCTTATCTGAATACATTGACAGTTTTTCACAGCTAGAGGGCGTTAGGTCTTGTGTTTTATATAAATAACATTGTGCTCACGGCCATGGAGTTATTTAAGAGTCAGCACTAATTGCCTGAAATGCAAGTCTGTCAAAAGATCTGCGATAAGGAGGCAGTCTGCAGAAGCTTAGATAGAAGGTAATTACAGAGGTAAAAAGTATATTTCTATAATGGTGTTGGTTATGCAAAATGGGGCAATGGTAAATAAAGGGAATATCTATCTTTTTAAACAATAACATGTGTGGTGTTTACTGTCCCTTTAATTAATAGAAAGACAATAAACTACTTTAAAAGACTGCTTTAAAGGGACAGTAAACACCAAACATGTTATTGTTTAAAAAGATAGATAAATAACTATGTCCCTTTAAAAGAAAGGTAAAGCAGTAAGTTTTAAAAACGCTTTATACTGCAAAATACAATTACAGTGCTTTCCTGGGGTTGTACAGCCTGAGCATGCTATTGACTTCTATGTCCCTTTAATAGGAAGAGGGAAGTTCTAGTTTTGCAGTGTCAGTTCTTGTTCCAAATCCCGGCTCTCAAACGCCTCCCGTTCTCCTATCAGATGCACTGATACTACCCAGAAACCACTCAGTCATTTTAGGTGCAAATACAAAATGAATCTTTTTATAAAGTGCAATTCTATTAACAACTTATTTAGGAGCTCAATTCTGTGCTAATCCACTTGTAGCCTTGAGGCACAGGACTGCATTTGGAAGCTACTGATAACTCTCCGACATCCACTGAGCGAAGTGATGTTCCGCAGTCGCATTGTTATGGGAAAAGACAGCTCTTCAATTAAGGCTGGATCCACAATTTATTCAAGAAATATTTACATAGACTAAAAGAATTCTTTAACCCCATAGAAAGTCACATCACATTGCTGTGCAGCCAATCATATAAACAGCTTTGTGTTAGCGAGCTGGCAACTTTGTTAACATAAAGGAATAGTCAGTCAAGTCAAAATTAAACGTTCATAATTCAGATAGAGCAGCAATTTTAAACAACTTTCTTATTTACTCCTATTATCAAATTGTCTTTGTTCACTTGGTATCTTTATTTGAAAAAGCAATAATGTAAGCTAAGGAGCTTACTGGCTAGCACTTTCCGATTGGTCTCTAAATGTAGCCACCAATCAGCAATTTTGACTAGACTATTCCATTAATTAAAAAATGGTAACGCTTCACCAGAGAGTGATGAATCTCAAGCAGGTGTAAAGAACTATATATCGAAGTGAGGAGGTGGGTAATGGGTAGGTAGTTTGTAATTGGTGGCTGTTAATATATACCTCTTGTTGTAGGCTCACCAGATATGTTTAGCTAGCTCAAATAGTGCATTGCTGCTCTGGGGCAGACTTTTACTCTGTATTTAACCCTCTGTCATGGTTAAACACATAGTTATATGCAAGCAATACAGTAATAATAAAATGATCCTTTTGGCACTTTTAAGTCCCATTAAAGTTATTTGACCTACTTCAGTTTGTGGCTTTTGAGTATGTGCACTTCACCCAATCCTTGTCACCTGGTTATAAAGTAACTTAACCCCTATCAGGGCCTGTGCTACTATAGAGGCAGACTGGTGACCACCTAAAGGAACCCCTGCAGAGGAGGGCACACATTTGGTGCACAACATAAATATATATTTTTTTATCTGCATATTTTTTTTTTGCTGCCTAACTTGGGCTTCATAGCGGTGCCCATATGTGGTGGCATAATGGTTAGAAAGGGAGGGGACTCCCCTGAAACATAGAAAAGGCAGAGAGTGCAGGTGGGCCACAACAGCTGGGGCATCACATCTCAGCCCACAGCAAATGGATATTGCTGGTGCTGATGGGCACATTTTTGGAGCACTGGCAATCCTCCAACATTTGGTATACTATGCAAGATATCAAGGCTATCTCCTTCACACACATACACAGATATATGTGTGTGTGTGTATATATATATAATTTATCAGACTATCTTACGTCATAATTGTGCATTACTGTTATCTGTCTAGTCTACATGCATACCTATACATTAAAGTTTATAGATGATTTGTAGTATAGATGGCTTCTGAGAACACGCAGTTCAGGCTTGCAAGAGTAAGTATGCAGCCACAAAAATCTCTACTTCTTATCCAAGGTGGCAGAAGTAAATCACCTCAATCTTGCTTATTTGGGGTGATTGACAGACCCTGCTCTCATGCAATTGGTTAATCAAGAGCAGGGGGCAGGATTGAACAACAGAGTTTTTTTGCAGTCTTAAATTTGCCAAGTGGTGATTGCAGGTGGATAGGTTATCTGCTTGAGAAATTGTCCGACTGCTGCTTGGTAAATGTTACTGTTAGACATGCTAGTATTAGTATAATGATGGAAATGAAAAAAAAAAGGTAATTGTGTCCCCGGATTCATGTGTTTTAAATTTTCTCACCACTGTTTGATTCATTAAGCAGAGCCACTACTGATTTCCTATGTTGTGCTGAGCCACCGCTTTTGGTGTCACATATAATAAATCAGATTAACAGTCAATACTTTTATGTGATAACAAAATCTATTTTCTCTATAATTATAGATACAATAGTAATCTAGAGCTGTTTAACACATCAATAGAATATTTTATTAATAAGCAGTAATAGCAGGGTATATAAATAGTTTGGGGGGAAGGAGCATCAAAATGTGTATTCACCTGTGTGACCAAAAATCCTAGTGCTGGCCCTGACTCCTTGCACTCTACACAAAGTTGTCAACATGAAAAAGTACTAAAAATCAATGTACATAGAAATACAAACACGACTGTTGGAAAAATATGACTGGGAGAGAACAGTTTTTTGTTGTTTTTTTTACACACAGACAGCAGTGTGTTCTTAAATTGTATATTAGACCCAACTGAGTTGGTTTAATAAATGTGTTTTTCACATATGTCAATAACAATATGGTGAGCTGCTGCTTACAGACTCCACGTTCCTTAAATCTATTTTCTGTTAACTGCGGCACAGTCTGAATAAATATAATTTTCACATTAAATAACAAGATTTGTGGCAGGGAGGGGCATATGGACACAAAATGATCAGAATTACAAAATGAAAATGCTTTTATAACTTACTAACAAAAGATTTTAAACAAAAGCTGCAGATCATAAAAACATAAAATTTGCGTAATATACTTTATATACTGGAAAATGTTTCATATGTTGAATGGACATAAAACCGATAATAAAAATGTGTCTTTTTATATCTAGAACAGACTTCACAACCATCCTTTATCTTGCAGGACTGTGACAACAAGTAGATAGCTATGCCTGCTGTTCCTCCTGCTGCTTGCTTAGTCAGGGCTAATGTCCCAATTCCTATGGACTGCCCTAGTGCCACCAACAGCTCACCTTGACTCAGCCCAACCTCACTTATGCCACTCCCTTCTCTGTGCATGACACACCCAATTAAAACTTCTTCATGACTGTAATATCAATATAGGGATAAGCTGAAATGCTCAATGGTGCAGACGCAGAGTGGCATTCAAATGTGTTCAATTAACATTTCCAGACAGGTGCCAGCAAGTGTACATGGTACAAATCTGGTATTAAACACAAACATGCAGAGACTGGACATTGTGTGTAGTGGAAACAGTAAGCACAGAAAGCATAGCTCCCTACCACCCTACATACTGCAAGACCTCTGCGTTTATGGCACTGATAAATCCCGCACTCTGCCCTGTCCAGACATCTCCATAGACCCCTGGATACACCCATGATCACCAAATCCCGTCCCCCTTCATGTAACCCCACCACCTCCCATATACAGCCCCACTCAAAAATTACTATTGGGCCACTGCCACAAGCTTTTAACCTCCCACTTCCTGAAAAACATGCAGCAGATGTTGGGAGGTATGAAGAGCCATACACCATAAGCGTAAGGGTCTGCAGGGCCAGGGGTCTGATCTGATGTAGTTAGGAGGCTGGAAAATAGGCTGCAAGATCAGGGGTTTGATCTGACATGATGAGGTGGCTGTCTGAGGGTCCAATGGGCCAGGGGTCTGATCTGACATGATTGGGTGGCTGTCTGAGGGTCCAGAGGGCCAGGGGTCTGATCTGACATGATTGGGTGGCTGTCTGAGGGTCCAGAGGGCCAGGGGCCTGATCTGACATGACGAGGTGGCTGTCTGAGGGTCCAATGGGCAAGGGGTCTGATCTGACATGATTGGGTGGCTTTCTGAGGGTACAGAGGGCCAGGGGTCTGATCTGACATGATTAGGTGGCTGTCTGAGGGTCCAGAGGGCCAGGGATCTGATCTGACATGATTAGGTGGCTGTCTGAGGGTCCAGAGGGCCAGGGGCCTGATCTGACATGATTAGGTGGCTGTCTGAGGGTCCAGGGGGCCAGGGGTCTGATCTGACATGATTAGGTGGCTGTCTGAGGGTCCAGAGGGTCAGGGGTTGGATCTGAAAATCATTAGGAGGCTGTCTGAGGATCCAGAGAGTCAGGGGTCTGATCTGACATGATTAGGTTGCTGTCTGAGGGTCCAATGGGCCAGGGGTCTGATCTGACATGATTAGGTGGCTGTCTGAGGGTCCAGAGGGTCAGGGGTTGGATCTGAAAATGATTAGGAGGCTGTCTGAGGATCCAGAGAGTCGGGGGTCTGATCTGACATGATTAGGTTGCTGTCTGAGGGTCCAATGGGCCAGGGATCTGATTTGACATGATTAGGTGGCTGTCTGAGGGTCCAATGGGCCAGGTGTCTGATCTGACATGATTAGGTGGCTGTCTGAGGGTCCAATGGGCCAGGGGTCTGATCTGACATGATTAGGTGGCTGTCTGAGGTTACAGATGACCAGGGTTCTGATCTGACATGATTAAGTGGCTGTCTGAGGGTCCAGAGGGCCAGGGGTCAGACCTGACATGATAAGGTGGCTGTCTGAGGGTACAGAGGGCCAGGGGTCTGATCTGACATGATTAGGTGGCTGTCTGAGGGTCCAGTGGGCCAGGGGTCTGATCTGACATGATTTGGTGGCTGTCTGAGGGTCCAGAGGACCAGGGGTCTGATCTGACATGATTAGGTGACTGTCTGAGGGTCCAGAGGGCCAGGGGTCTGATCTGACATGATAAGGTGGATGTCTGAGGGTCCAGAGGGCTAGGGGTCTGACCTGACATGAATAGGTGGCTGTCTGAGGATCCAGAGGGCCAAGGGTCTGATCTGACATAATAAGGTGGATGCCTGAGGGTTCAGAGGGCCAGGGGTCTGATCTGACATAATAAGGTGGATGTCTGAGGGTCCAGAGGGCCAGGGGTCTGATCTGACATGATAATGAGGATGTCTGAGGGTCCAGAGGGCCAGGGGTCTGATCTGATGTGGGTATGGTGCTGACAGAGGTGTTGCAGGGTCAGGGGTCTGTTCTGATGTGGGTATGGTGCTGACAGAGGTGTTGCAGGGCCGGGGGTCTTATCTGATGTGGGTATGGTGCTGACTGAGGTGTTGCAGGGTCGGGGGTCTGGTCTGATGTGAGTATAGTGCTGACAGAGGTGTTGCAGGGTCGGGGGTCTGGTCTGATGTGGGAATGGTGCTGACAGAGATGTTGCAGGGTCGAGGGTCTGATCTGATGTGGGCATGGTGCTGACAGAGATTTTGCAGGGTTGAGGGTGTGTTCTGATGTGGGTATCGTGCTGACAGAGATGTTACAGGGTCAGGGGTCTGTTCTGATGTGGGCATGGTGCTGACAGAGATGTTGCAGGGTCAGGGGTCTGATCTGATGTTGGTATGGTGCTGACAGAGGTGTTGCAGGGTCTGGGGTGTGTTCTGATGTGGGTATGGTGCTGACAGAGGTGTTGCAGGGTCAGGGGTCTGGTCTGATGTGGGTATGGTGCTGACAGAGGTGTTGCAGGGTCAGGGGTCTGGTCTGATGTGGGTATGGTGCTGACAGAGGTGTTGCAGGGTCAGGAGTCTGATCTGACGTGGATATGGTGCTGACAGAGGTGTTGCAGGGTCAGGGGTCTGTTCTGATGTGGGCATGGTGCTGACAGAGATGTTGCAGGGTAGAGGGTCTGATCTGATGTGGGTATGGTGCTGACAGAGGTGTTGCAGGGTCTGGGGTGTGTTCTGATGTGGGTATGGTGCTGACAGAGGTGTTGCAGGGTCAGGGGTCTGGTCTGATGTGGGTATGGTGCTGACAGAGGTGTTGCAGGGTCAGGGGTCTGGTCTGATGTGGGTATGGTGCTGACAGAGGTGTTGCAGGGTCAGGAGTCTGATCTGACGTGGATATGGTGCTGACAGAGGTGTTGCAGGGTCATGGGTCTGGTCTGATGTGGGTACGGTGCTGACAGAGGTGTTGCAGGGTCGGGAGTCTGATCTGATGTGGGTATGGTGCTGACAGAGGTGATGCAGGGTCGCGGGTCTGATCTGATGTGGGTATGGTGCTGACAGAGATGTTGCAGGGTCAGGGGTCTGTTCTGATGTAGGTATGGTGCTGACAGAGGTGTTGCAGGGTCGGTGTTCTTATCTGATGTGGGTATGGTGCTGACAGAGTTGTTGCAGGGTCGGGGGTCTGGTCTGATGTGGGTATGGTGCTGACAGAGGTGTTGCACTGTCAGGGGTCTGTTCTGATGTGGGTATGGTGCTGACAGAGGTGTTGTAGGGTCAGGGGTCTGATCTGATGTGGGTATGGTGCTGACAGAGTTTTTGCAGGGTCTGAGGTCTGATCTGATGTGGGTATGGTGCTGACAGAGGTGTTGCAGGGTCAAGGGTCTGTTCTGATGTGGGTATGGTGCTGATAGAGTTGTTGCAGGTTCGGGGGTCTGGTCTGATGTGGGTATGGTGCTGACAGAGGTGTTGCGGGGTCGGGGGTCTGATCTGATGTGGGTATGGTGCTGACAGAGGTGTTGCAGGGTCAGGGTCTGTTCTGATGTGGGTATGGTGCTGACAGAGGTGATGCAGGGTCGCGGGTCTGATCTGATGTGGGTATGGTGCTGACAGAGATGTTGCAGGGTTAGGGGTCTGTTCTGATGTGGGTATGGTGCTGACAGAGGTGTTGCAGGGTCAGTGGTCTAATCTGATGTGGGTATGGTGCTGACAGATTTGTTGCAGGGTCGGGTCTGGTTTGATGTGGGTATGGTGCTGACAGAGGTGTTTCACTGTCAGGGGTCTGATCTGATGTGGGTATGGTGCTGACAGAGTTTTTGCAGGGTCGGGGGTCTGGTCTGATGTGGGTATGGTGCTGACAGAAGTGTTGCAGGGTCAGGGGTCTGTTCTGATGTGTGTATGATGCTGACAGAGATGTTGCAGGGTCAGGGGTCTGTTCTGATGTGTGTATGATGCTGACAGAGATGTTGCAGGGTTAGGGGTCTGTTCTGATGTGGGTATGGTGCTGACAGAGGTGTTGCAGGGTCAGTGGTCTAATCTGATGTGGGTATGGTGCTGACAGATTTGTTGCAGGGTCGGGGTCTGGTTTGATGTGGGTATGGTGCTGACAGAGGTGTTTCACTGTCAGGGGTCTGATCTGATGTGGGTATGATGCTGACAGAGATGTTGCAGGGTCAGGGGTCTGATCTGATGTGTGTATGATGCTGACAGAGATGTTGCAGGGTCAGGGGTCTGATCTGATGTGGGTATGGTGCTGACAGAAGTGTTGCAGGGTCAGGGGTCTGATCTGATGTGGGTATGGTGCTGACAGAAGTGTTGCAGGGTCAGGGGTCTGTTCTGATGTGTGTATGATGCTGACAGAGATGTTGCAGGGTCAGGGGTCTGATCTGATGTGGGTATGGTGCTGACAGAAGTGTTGCAGGGTCAGGGGTCTGTTCTGATGTGTGTATGATGCTGACAGAGATGTTGCAGGGTCAGGGGTCTGTTCTGATGTGTGTATGATGCTGACAGAGATGTTGCAGGGTTAGGGGTCTGTTCTGATGTGGGTATGGTGCTGACAGAGGTGTTGCAGGGTCAGTGGTCTAATCTGATGTGGGTATGGTGCTGACAGATTTGTTGCAGGGTCGGGGTCTGGTTTGATGTGGGTATGGTGCTGACAGAGGTGTTTCACTGTCAGGGGTCTGATCTGATGTGGGTATGGTGCTGACAGAAGTGTTGCAGGGTCAGGGGTCTGGTCTGATGTGGGTATGGTGCTGACAGAGATGTTGCAGGGTCAGGGGTCTGTTCTGATGTTTGTATGGTGCTGACAGAGATGTTGCAGGGTCAGGGGTCTGATCTGATGAAGCTATGGCGCTGTTTGACAAGCTGATTTAGGTTAAGTTGTCAGGTGCACAGAATGGACTTGTCTTCCTGTAAATGACTAGATATATTTTTTTCAGATACGCTGTATTTTAAAGCCATTTGGCTGCAATCTCTTGACAGTAATTTTGAAACAATAAAATACGCTTCAGGTATCAAACTTCATGTTTACCCTATAACCTTTAAATGCTGATGCTGTATAAATACAAATCTATTTCTGATTTATTTCATAGCATAGACAGTATATTCCCATTTTATCCCCAAACAAATGCTAACAAAATACAGAGAGAAAAGCAATCAACCAGGAATGAACAACTGCACAGTAGTTTGGTCTTTGGTGGCCACCACTAAGCACGGTCTCTTTTAGCTCAATTGCACCTTTCACAGAGAGAGACGTTTCCTGAAGTATCGCAGTTTGATCCCACTTATAAAGTAAGGTTCAGCCCCAAAAAGACAGGCGATCTCCTCTGAACCAGGTGCATGGCAGCCCCAGATGAATGTTTTGGCCTTATTAGTAAGAGGCAGCCATATCCCTCTAGGCTTGGTGAGGCAGAGCATCCGCATCTGTTTTTTGTGTATGGAAATGGTATAAAAAACTTTATTGCTATACCAGTTCTTTACACAATTTTAGCCACGTGCATTAGCTGCTTTCTTCTGCCTTTTTTCCATTTCTCTCTATTACAGCTTCACATTCCCTCCGCTCCAGACGTAGCTGTGAACTGTTATTACATGCGGCTGAGATCTATTTTCAGCGGCTGCACCCTCCCTGACTGCTGAAGGTATCATCAGAGACATTCACACCTAGCCGATAATAACAGTCTTTTAAAAACTGCCTTTGCTATATGATGCGATGAAAAAGACAGAGCTCGGGAATCTATTATTATTTTGATAACACCCCATCCCTTCTGCAGACAGAGCACTTATGCCACAGTGAATAGCTGTGTGCTTCGGGTTATGTTTCACAAATTAAAAGAATGCTTTTTCTATCACCCTTCGGAAATTGCAAATTGCAGCATGTCAGCCATTCCGATGCTGAATATTGTGGATGTTTTAAGTGCATAGGGTCTAAACTCTTTTTATCACCTGTCATAAGAATTTCACTGGATTAAGGTTGGGTAGGCGACATACCTTTTTATTGCCTTGTCAGATAGATGTTAACCAGAATATCCTAGCTAGACATAAGTGAAAAGCGTGCATATCTACCTATTTATTTGTATATGTTCCCTCTATGGCGATAAAATGACACACCACTTTCTCTGTCTCTCCATCTCTCTTTCTATCTGTCTCTCTCTCTCTTTCTCTCTCTCTCTCTGTCTCTCTCTTTCTCTCTCTCTCTCTCTCTCTCTCTCTTTCTGCTTCTCTTCTCTCTCTCTCTGGGGCATATTTATCAAGCTTGATGCCCCGTGTTTCTGGCGACCCTGCAGACTCGCCAGAAACAGCGGTTATGAAGCAGCGGTCACAAAAACCGCTGCTCCATAACCTGTCCGCCTGCTCTGAGCAGGCGGACAGACATCGCCGGAAATCAATTGACACCCCCCTGCTGGCGGCCCATTGGCCGCGAGTCTGCAGTGGGCGATGTTGCACCAACAGCTCTTGTGAGCTGCTGGTGCAATGCTTAATACGGCAAGCGTATTGCTCGCCGTATTCAGCGAAGTCTGGCGGACCTGATCCGCACTGTCGGATCAGGTCCGCCAGACTTTGATAAATTAGGGCCTGTGTCTCTCTTTTTCTATCTCTGTCTCTCCATCACTCTCTTTTTCTCTCTCTGTCTCTTCCTCTCTCTTTCGCTCTGTCTCTCTTTTTCTCTATCTGTCTCTCTCTCTCTATCTATCTCTCTTCTCTCTCTCTCTCTCTCTCTTTCTTTCTCTCTCTCTTTCTTTCTCTCTCTCTCTCTCTCTCTCTCTCTCTCTCTTTCTCTGTCTCTCTAACTCTTTATCTTTTACACTCACACAGGAACAGCAATTTGCTACTGGGAGCTAGCTGGTCATTGATGGCTACACACATATTCTTCTTGTCATTAGCTCACCGGATTTGTTCAAACACATTGGAACATTTTATTTTTGTACATTTAAGCACATTTCCTATTACAAGTCTTGTTATCCCTTTAAAAAATAACCTTAAAAACTTACAGTCTGTGTATTCTATAAAAAAAAGAACGTTAGGTAACTGTATATTACTATTCAGCACCATATTTTGCTCTTGCATAAAATCTGGAAGCCATGTGTGGTTAAATGAAACATATTGTTTATTTGTTCTAAGACCATAGATCAAATGCAGGAACATAGAACCCCTTTCCCTGAACCAGATAATAATGAGTACACATAAACATCTGTGAACCTTATAGATGTAAATGTTTTTCAGCCCTACATTACTGTGATCTGATTGCAGTCTGTTTATACGAGGGGACTGATTTTTCTGAGTTATTCAGTAAATATAATGACTCCATGTAAAGATATATACACAGTACATTAGTATCTTTATTTTGCGTTACACAGATACAGATTCACTAGATTACACTTGGGCGCCGCTGTGAAGTGATACTCTTACAAACATTATTACTGAGTACCTGATATTACTTTTTCCACCTTATGATTTCCTTTAGGTAGAACAACCAGCAAACTAATTGGAGTTAGTCTCCCAACAAGAATAACCCTGCAGGGTGTCAGTCCGCTAAAAGGTGAATGCATAATCAACTGCTTCTGTAACCAGAATACACCAACATGAATAGTCATTTCTGTTTTACTCTTGATTTGTTTTAAAGGGACATAATACTCATATGCTAAATCACTTGATACTAAAGGGACATAATACTCATATGCTAAATCACTTGATACTAAAGGGACATAATACTCATATGCTAAATCACTTGATACTAAAGGGACATAATACTCATATGCTAAATCACTTGATACTAAAGGGACATAATACTCATATGCTAAATCACTTGATACTAAAGGGACATAATACTCATATGCTAAATCACTTGATACTAAAGGGACATGATACTCATATGCTAAATCACTTGATACTAAAGGGACATAATACTCATATGCTAAATCACTTGATACTAAAGGGACATAATACTCATATGCTAAATCACTTGATACTAAAGGGACATGATACTCATATGCTAAATCACTTGATACTAAAGGGACATAATACTCATATGCTAAATCACTTGATACTAAAGGGACATAATACTCATATGCTAAATCACTTGAAACTGATGCAGTATAACTGTAAAAAGCTGACAGGAAAATATCACCTGAACATCTCTATGTAAAAAAGGAAGATATTTTACCTCACAATCTCCTCAGCTCAGCAGAGTAAGTTCTGTGTAAAAAGTTATACTCAGCTGCTCCCAGCTGCAGGTAAAAAAAAAAAAAAAAAATGAAGAAATGAACAGCAGCCAATCAGCATCAGCAGTGCTGAGGTCATGAACTCTTACTGTGATCTCATGAGATTTGACTTAACTCTCATGAGATTTCATAGTAAGCTTCCTTTACCTGATTGGTGAAATAATATGAGAGTGCACAATGCTCATCCCTTCTGCTGTCCTAGGACAGACACACTAAAATGCTGCTTAGAAATCCTTTACAATGGGAGGTGGCTACTGAGGAACTTTTGAGGTAAAATATCTTTCTTTTTTACATAGAGATGTTCAGGTGATATTTTCTAATCAGCTTTTTACAGCTATGGTGCCTCACTTTCAAGTGTTTAAACATTTGGGTATTATGGCCCTTTAAGTATCCTATCCCACTGTAAAGAAAATAAACAATACTCAAGATCTGCATATGTGTCTAAAGTTACAGTTTTAAATCATTTTAAATAATTTATTTGTGTGCAAAGTTTAACTGCTGATACATAGTAGCCCTTTATATAAAACATATTTTAATGTATCTTCAACATAGATAAATGCAGATAGAGAGATAGATAGATAAATGATAGATAGATAGATAGATAGATAGATAGATAGATAGATAGATAATATATCATCCTTAAGGTGGAACAAAACATAAATTGATACTGTCCCTTAAAGGGACATAATACTCATATGCTAAATCACTTGAAAGTGATGCAGGAGAAATGTAAAAAGCTGACAGGAAAATATCACCTGAGCATCTCTATGTAAAAAAGGAAGATATTTTACCTCACAATCTCCTCAGCTCACCAGAGTAAGTGCTGTGTAAAAAGTTATCTTTCAGTTACTGCCCAGCTGCAGGTTTTTTTTTTTTAAAAAAAAGAAGGAAGGAAGGAAGAAATGAACAGAAGATAATTTGCATTAACAGTGCTGAGGTCATGAACTCTTTTACTGTGAGCACATGAGATTTCACTTAACTCATGAGATTTCATAGTAGACTTCCTTAAACTGTATAGGGAAATAACATAAGTGTGCATGAGGCACGCTCCCTTGCCGGGCCCAGGACAGACATACTGATTTGCTGCTTAAAGTCCTTTAAAGTTTACAGTGGGGTGTGAATGAGGTAGAATATCTTCCTTTTTTACATAGAGATGTTCAGGTAATATTTTCTAGTCAGTTTTTTACAGCTATTCTGCATCACTTTCAAGTGTTTCAACATTTGGGTATCATGGCCCTTTAATAAGAAATTATGCAGTATACACTACAGCCTCTATTTTCAGATTTAAATTAACAGAAAGTGGACAAAATAAGGAACAGAAGTCTTTTTGTTCTATGAATAATTAAAAAAATTATGGAAAATTACATTTTAAGATGAAAGTCCCTTTAACCTGTTTAAAGAACATATTAAACTTAAGAGAATATTTTTCAGCAACTGGTAAATAGAACAAAGGATCATGATATGAAGAATGTTGAAGATAAACAGTAGTATCTAGATGAAATACTATGATGTCCTTAGAAATGATTCATGCTTAAATTGCCATAGGGATTAAAAGAAGGCTACATGGGGCTTTTAGTTTGGCCTCAAACTCTGTGGTTAGTTTACATTTTCTGAACTGTTAGTGGGACAAAAATGAGCATAAGTTTGAATAAAGATACTGTTAGTCCCTAAAGTTTACAACTGGAATGGGACGCTAAGCTAAGGAGGCAAACCGGGAACTCTATTTGCAGTAAATAACTGACAATGACATCACTCCTGCTATAAGCAATCACGTTTGTCATTTTCAGTATTTCAATTTCCTTCTAATTACTGTTGTAAATTCATCATATGTAATAGCTGAATGTTATTGTAAGCTGTGCGCAGTTTACAGTTTAATATCTAACTAAAAATGCAAATGAACGCAGTTGATGACAGGGTGTATTTTATAGGGAGGAAAACATCAAGATCTTTGTTTGAAGCCTTAAAGCAAACACCGCTGCCAGACCCCCTTAACAAAAATAATAATAATAATAATAATAATAATAATAATAATAATAATAAAGAAATAAAGAAATGGACATTGAAGTGTAAATATGTTTTTGTCCAATAGATACTTTCTAAACAAATATAAATAACTGTCATATACTTTGCTTAAAAAGTCTACATTTTCTGTCTTCCTAAACAGATATTTCCACAACCCAAGACAGTGGTGGCTGAAGGTACTAAATGATCATAAACAATAACGCTTTTAAAAGCACGAACAACTTCTGTATACATATAGAAAGAAATAGAAGCTGTGAGCGCATGCGCCTGAAGACACCACAGAGCCTGATTCTGGCACGGCGTCCTCAGCGATTGTCAGTTTTTACCTTGGGAATTCTGTATCGCATTAATAACTCACTGATCATTTTTATGTTAAAGGGACAAGAAACCCAACATTTTACTCTCATGATTCACATAGCACAAATGATTTTAAACAACTTTCTAATTTACTTATATTATCAATTTGTCTTTGTTATTTTTGTATCTTTTGTTAAAAGGCAGGAACGTAGGCTTACAAGTCTGCCCATTTCTAGAGCACTATATGGCAGCAGTTTTGCAAGAATGTTATCTATTTGCAAGAGAACTAGATGACAGCACTATTGTCTGCCACGTAGTGATCCAGATGCCTACGTAGGTATCTATTTAACAAAGAATAAAATGGTAATGAAGCAAATTTGATAATAGAGATATATTGGAAACTATGTTTAATATTGTATGCTCTGTCTGAATGACAGAAGTATATTTTTGGGTTTCCTATCCCTTTAAATAGAGACACTTACTTTAGAATATATTCCTCAGGAAAATGATCAGATGATTTCTCTCCATGTCGGTGAGTTTTTTAGAACCGTGCCCAGAGAATCCGAGTTTTGATCAAGGAAATAAAGTGTAAACTTAGACATTGTGTAGAAAAGGGAAAAAAGAAGTTGTCCTGTCCATTATATAGAATTGTCTTTAACAAATTAAAGGGACGTAAAGGAGCAAGAAGAAACACATCTTATATACTAGAGAACGTTTTTATTATTGCGATATTGGTTACTAACAACAATGTGTTAACTCGTCTTTGGCTAAGTGATTGTGTTCAGCTGCAGACCAGGGGGCCGATTTATCAAGGGCCGAATGATCCCTGATGCCCTTGTTTCCGCACAAGTCTTCAGGCTCGCCAGAAACAGCAGTTATGAAGCAGCGGTCTTAAGACCGCTGCTCCTTAACTGGTCCGCCACCTCTGAGGCTGCGGACATCAATCCGTCCGATCGTGTATGATCGGGTTGATTGACACCACCTGCTAGCGGCTGATTGGCCGCAAATCTGCTGCAGGGGGTGGCATTGCACAAGCAGTTCACTAGAACTGCTTGTGCAATGTTAAATATTCAGCGATGTCTGGTGGTCATGAAACGCTACAGCGTATCATGTCCAGCAGACTTTGATAAATCAGCCTCTAATAGTGCATTGTTGGTCCAGAGCTGGACTTTGTGGGGTGTAAACTAGATTACAAGCGGAGTGAAAAAACATTAGCATTATTGTCCAATAACATCACAGCGATAAACTCCAAAAAGTGTCATCACGCTCCGGAATGAATACTCGCAATTGGAGACAGTAAGAAGCAGCATTGAGGATAATCAGGCATTAGTCTTTAATGCCTCATAGGTAACACTTGATCAGCATGAACTGCAATTACTCGATAAGGGCCTTTCATTCTGCCCTATGACTAAAACTGATCTATTCGAATTAGAAAAGAATTTACATCGTTTTTGCAGGACTTTAAGGTTGAGAAGTATGGTTAATATTTCTACCACTAATTTAACTATACAGGGTAGAGATCACACGCTTATATTTACAGTTAAAGGGGTAGGTCTTAGAAATAAGAGCAAGTTTATGCCGCCACACAATAATGATTCTGTTGAAACATTTGGGAAGTTAATGTTTTATGATTTTGAAAAAATGAAACAGCGGTTGAATCAACCATCTAAAAGGGGCAATACACAAGTTGAACATAATTTAAGTCACAAAGAGTTCAAGGCCATTACTACTCTTAAAAATAAGAGTGATCAGATTATTTTAAAAACAGCTGATATGGGCGGAGCCACTGTAAAATTAAATCGGAGTTAATATTTAAAGGAATGTCACAGACAATTAGGGGATACTGTTGTATATAGTGTATTGAATGGAGATCCTAAATGTAAGATTAAGCAGGAAATTAAAAGGTTAATATTGTTTGCAGGTAAAAACTGCTTAATTGGTAAGGATTTGAAGAGATTTTTGGTGGTAGAACATCCTATTACCCCCATTTTTTACATGTTACCCAAAGTACAAAGGACAAAGGACATTAAGGGGCCTATTTATCAAGCCGTCAACCGCAAATATGCCGGAATTCCGCAGCGTAATTGTGGAGAGGCTGATTCCCCTGAGTTATCAAAGCCTACAGACCGGTAAAAGTTGAATTTTGTGACATACAATCCGCCGGTCTCAGTCCGACAAAGATCGATACTTACGTCACTACAGATGTTCCGAATGCAAATTTGGCACTATCTGACTACTTATCCAATCAGCCAATAGGATTGAGCTTGCATTCTATTGGCTGATTGGATCAGCCAATAGGATGAAAGCTCAATCCTATTGGCTGATTGCATCAGCCAATAGCATTTTTTTAACCTTAATTCCGATTGGCTGATAGAATTCTACCAGCCAATCGGAATCTAAGGGATGCCATCTTGGATGACATCATTTAAAGGAACCTTCATTCGTCGGTAGTCTGTCGGAAGAAGAGGATGCTCCGTGTCGGATGTCTTGAAGATGGACCCACTCAGTGCCGGATGGATGAAGATAGAAGATGCCGTCTGCTGGCTTTTATGAAGACTTCGGCCGACTTCTTGGAGGACTTCTTACCACTTGGATGAAGACTTCTCCCGGCTTATTGGAGGATGGATGTCGGATCTTCAAAACTGTAAGTCAATCTTCAGGGGTTAGTGTTAGGATTTTTTAAGTGTTTATTGGGTGGGTTTTATTTTTAGATTAGGGTTTTGGGCTGCAAAATAGCTAAATGCCCTTTTAAGGGCAATGCCCATCCAAATGCCCTTTTCAGGGAAATGGGGAACTTAGTTTTTTTTTGGGGGGGTTGGTTGTGTGGATGGTGGGTTTTACTGTTGGGGGGGTATTTGTATTTTTTTTTACAGGTAAAAGAGCTGATTTCTTTGGGGCAATGCCCCGCAAAAGGCCCTTTTAAGGGCTATTGGTAGTTTATTGTAGGTTAGGGTTTTTTTTTATTTTGGGGGGCTTTTTTATTTTCATAGGGCCCTTAGATTAGGTGTAATTAGTTTAAATCTTTGATAATTTATTTTTTATTTTTTGTAACTAAGTGTTTATTTTTTTGTGTAACTTAGTGTTTGTTATTTTTGGTAACTTAGTTGTTAGTTTTTTGTAATTTTTTTGTGTAGATTTTAATTATTTGAATAGGGTTAGGTGTTTAAATATAGAATATAGTTATTTTAATTTGTAGTTTAATGTAATTTTTGTTTAAAAGTTAGGGTAGATTAATTATTATTTTAATATAGTTTAAGGTAATTTTAGTATAATAGGGTAGATTAATTTTTATTTTAATATAGTTTAATTTAATATTAAAGGTAAGTTTAAATTTATAATAAGATAGGGATGAGTTAATATTTAATACAAAGTTATCGGGTTGTTAGGTTTAGGGGTTAATAGGTTAATTTAGCTTATGGCGATGTGGGGGGCTGGCGGTTTAGGGGTTAATAACTTTATTTAGTAGCGGTGGGCTCCGGGAGCGGCGGTATAGGGGTTACACATTTTAGTATAGTGTGTGTGTTTAATGACAGGCTATAAATAAAGCTGTGAAAAAGCCGAATAGCAGCTAGATCGATGACTGTTAGTTAACAACAGTCCGCTGCTCATCGCCCTGTACTTGGTGCATGGCTTTTTGACAGCTTTTTTGGTAACTATGGAGAGCGTATTCAGGTCCGCTGCAGCGATGTTAGGCGAGCGTATTAGTGCCGGCGAATGCAGCACAGTTGACGGGTTGATAAATAGGCCCCTAAGTGTCCACCTGGCCACCCTATTGTGGCAAGTACTGCGCCCATCTTATCAAATATGTCTAAGTTCTTGGATAGGATTTTACAACCCAATGATAAAAAAAATCATCCTTCATAAAGGACACAGCTGACTTTATAAACAAATTGGAAGGGATAGCTCTTAGCACAGACAAGTGCATCCTGTATACTCTGGATGTACAGAGTTTGTACACATCCATAAAACATGAGCGTGGACTTGCCTGTGTTAGGAAACTGTTAGGTAACTCTGGTAAACATAATGTACAGCAAATAGAATTTTTGGAGGAACTACTGAGATTAGTTTTATTCAATGACTACATTTTGTTCCAGGACACATGGTACATACAAAACCAGGGGACAGCCATGGGGTCTAATGTTGCCCCCTCATATGCCAACATATTCATGGGTAACTTTGAGGAGAAATATATATATGAAAAAAAGGGAAAAAAAGCTACAAATGAGAACAAAAATGACTGATTGGTTTTCGTCTCTAAATACAGTAAGAATAGCAGAGAGATTAGGAATATGGTACACAGAAATTGGCATATCTTACATATTTTAACCCCAATATAAGTAGTTTCCAACAAACCCCAATGATGGTTTTTAAAATAAATTGTAATTTAAAGGATTTATTGGCACAGACTGATATAGGCAGCAGTAAAATATCTACTCAAGGAGCCACGTTTGTTCACCCCAGATCTGGCAAAGTATATAAAATGAGGGATAACTATACTTGTAGCTCCATCCATTTTATATACCTAATAAAATGCTCATGTTCTAAAATTTTTATTGGGGAGACCCCAAGGAGGTCTAGTGACCATATTAGGGAACATAAGTCGAACATCAGGTGTCGTAACAAGGATGCCCCTGTATCATCTCATTTTTTGGAAGCCAAACACTCTATTAGCCAATTGAGGTGGCAGATAATTGACCAGATTAAGATGCCCAGGAGGGGGCGGGGGGGGTGAAAGGGAATTATTATTGAAAAGGAGGGAGTTATATTGGATTTTTACAATGAATGCCCTTAAACCATATGGCATGAACAAGGATTATGATATGTCTGTGTATATTTGAGCACTTGTTTATGTATACTATGATTCACTGATTTAAACTGATGTGATATGTTTTTAAATATGCCACTGGGTGGTGCAGTTTGGAATGTGTACAGGTATTTTGTACAGGTAAATTGGAATAGGTAATTAAGGAACTTGGTACTAGTGTGCTATATAAGTGAATGTAATGATGGTTGAATCACATAGCATGAGTAAGGGTTGAGAGCCCGAAGCATTGCTGTTTGTTGGATTCCCACTCTGGAATAAAGTGAGCTGAATTTCACTGTTCTGTGGAGCTTTTTTCATTTTGTACATTAACATCGCTCAAGCACAATCAGCATCGGTAGTGCTATAAGTCCAAATCCAAAGTAATGTTTTATTGCTCGAATAATGTTCTAGGACACTCTAACATTTGCACTAAATCTCTCACATAATAGACTAAATGGAGGGGCACAGTACAGTTCACGTCAGATATCTCTTGAGCACTAAGCCAATGGTTACCTAAGCCAGGGACTGCACTAGCCAATGGTGCACATATGTAGTTCTGTGCTATATTAATAATAATTTGCATCTTGGATTGTGCTTATTTAACGCTCCATTTAACTAACAAGCAGCAATAGCTAATTCGGAGACCTAGCGTTTCAGTCTCACGCAGAGCGAACCTGAAACGCTACTTAAGTAGCAGAGTTTAAAAGACTGTTTCTTCTTAACCTATCTGCAAAACTTTAGGTCACGGATCGCAATCATCTTGATCCAATTGGGTCAAGATGATTGACAGTCCCCCTTAACAGGGAGCGGCATTGCACAATCAGCTGCATTATCTAGTGCACTCCCCATTTGTAATCTAACCTAAAATGTTTAATTATGCATAACTGAAAAACTTTGTAATGCTCTTTAATTATTTATTTTACTTTTACTGTAATTTAATTCTGTTAATCAGAAAAGGTAGAATGCATTCTCTGGAATGCAGAACCCAGACAATTCTACTTGCTGCACTGTGATTGGCTGATATATGCAGTAGCTGTCCATAATTGGCCATGGGAAAGGAAGTAAGATAAACAACATTCAAAAAGCTTTTCAACAGGGTTTGTGCCAGCAAACAGTGTATACTAGTTTAGCAAACTTATTTTTCATGCAGATCTTCTTAATACAGTTATTCATTTTTAAAGTCTAGATCAAATGATTGACTTTATTGTCCATTTAAGCACATAGTTTTCAGCAATACACTGCACAATAATACTTTAACACATTATAGCATTTTATTAACGTACTTTGATATCCCATTAATTAGAAACTTCCATCTAAAAGGGTCCGGCTCTTTCATAGATTAAGCTGTATTACTATAGGAGAATGTGTGTCTATATATTTAGTTTAATCATGTGTCAGTGTCTAGTTGGATGCATTTTTGGCACAGTTCCCTAGTGACACCCTCTAGGGCTACTCTGCAGTGACAGACTATAATTGGACTCTTATGGAAGGACCCAGCTAATATCCCCTAAGAAAATATTACAAAAGATATGTATGGCAAAGAATTGTGCACTGTCACACCGTGGTTCACATGTGGGTATGATGCTCTTGAGCAGATGTCAGAGTGATATGAACAGAGCCCCCCTATTTAAAACTGAAATACCACTGGCATATTACCTCCCCCCTTGCAGCCCTCCCTAATAAATCATGGTGTCTTTCTCTAGCACACAGGTAACACAAATAAATTGGAAATATATGGAGGCTAGAGACCCGAACACAATGTGTAGTCTTTTTGTATTATTATTAACACCTTTGAAATTGCTACTGAATTTATTTTTCGATTCATTGTACACCCTTTGCTGCCGCTTTCTCTCTGGTAGCCAATGGGTTTTATATAAAAAAAAATAGTTTTCCAATATTCATTCCAACAGAAACAGAAAAATGTTCTCTTTTAGGAAGTGATATATTCACATTAAAGGGACAAAAAAGTCAAACTTAATCTTAAAGGGACAAGAAACCCAGACATTTTTATTTTGTGATCACCGCTCACTTTTTTGGCCAGACTTGGAAATACCGCAAATCCATTTACGTAATTTGTGTATCCTCTTTTTCAATTGGACTTGCATAGCGCCGGTATTATGAGTATGCCAAAAAGTGAGCGGTAAACCCTCTCCTGTCAAGACTGGTACCGCATTTTAAAGTCAGTGGTTAAGAGTTTTACACTACAACGCCGTAGCATAAAACTCTTAACTAAAGTGCTAAAAAGTACACTAACACCCATAAACAGCCTATTAACCCCTAAACAGAGGCCCTCCCGCATCGCAAACACTAAAATAAAATGATCAAACCCTAATCTGCCGAACCGGACATCGCCGCCACTATAATAAATATATTAACCCCTAAACCGCTGCAGTCCCGCCTCGCAAACATTAGTTAAATATTATTAACCCCTAATCTGCCGTCCCTAACATCGCCGACACCTACCTACATTTATTAACCCCAAATCTGACGCCCCCAACGTCGCAGCCTCTATACTAAAGTTATTAACCCCTAAATCTAAGTCTAACCCTAACACCCCCTAACTTAAATATAATTAAAAGAAATCTAAATAAAAATTACTATCATTAACTACATTATTCCTATTTAAAACTAAATACTTACCTGTAAAATAAAACCTAACCTAAGTTACACTAACACCTAACACTACACTATAATTAAATTAATTCCCTAAATTAAATACAATTAAATACATTGAAATAAAAGTACAAAAAAAAACAAACACTAAATTACAGAAAATAATAAACAAATTTCAAGATTTTTAAACTAATTACACCTAATCTAATCCCCCCTAACAAAATAAAAAAGCCCCCCCAAAATAAAAAAGCCCTACCCTACACTAAATTACAAATAGCCCTTAAAAGGGCCTTTTGCGGGGCATTTCCCCAAAGTAATCAGCTCTTTTACCTGTAAAAAAAATTTCAAATCCCCCCCCCACATTAAAACCCACTACCCACACAACCAACTCTACTCTAAAACCAACCCAAAAAAACCTAACACTAACCCCTTGAAGATCACCTTACCGGGAGAAGTCTTCATCCAACCGGGCCCAAGTCCTCATCGAAGCCGGGCGAAGTGGTCCTCCAGACGGGCCCAAGTCCTCAACGAAGCCGGGCGAAGTGGTCCTCCAGACGGGCAGAAGTCTTCATCCAGACGGCATCTTCTATCTTTATTTTCTGTAATTTAGTGTTTGTTTTTTTTGTACTTTAGCTAATTTTATTTAATTGTATTTAATTGTATTTAATTTAGGGAATTAATTTAATTATAGTGTAGTGTTAGGTGTTAGTGCAACTTAGGTTAGGTTTTATTTTACAGGTAAATTTGTCTTTATTTTAACTAGATAGTTATTAAATAGTTAATAACTATTTAGTAACTATTGTACCTAGTTAAAATAAATACAAACTTACCTGTAAAATAAAAATAAAACCTAAGATAGCTACAATGCAACTATTAATTACATTGTAGCTACCTTAGGGTTTATTTTATAGGTAAGTATTTAGTTTTAAATAGGAATAATTTAGTTAATGATTGGAATTTTATTTAGATTTATTTAAGTTAGAGTTAGGGTTAGACTTAGACTTAGGTTTAGGGGTTAATAAATTTAGAATAGTGGTGGCGACTTTTGGGACGGCAGATTAGGGGTTAATAAATATAATGTAGGTGTCGGCGATGTTGGGAGCAGCAGATTAGGGGTTAATAAATATAATGTAGGTGGCGGCGGTGTCCGGAGCGGCAGATTAGGGGTTAATAATATAATGTAGGTGTCGGGGATGTTGGGGGCGGCAGATTAGGGGTTAATAAGTGTAAGATTAGGGGTGTTTAGACTCGGGGTTCATGTTAGGGTGCTATGTGTAAACATACATTTTATTTCCCCATAGGAATCAATGGGGCTGCATTACTGAGTTTGACGCTGCTTTTTTGCAGGTGTTAGACTTTTTCTCAGCCGGCTCTCCCAGTTGATTCCTATGGGGAAATCGTGCACGAGCACGCACAACTAGCTCACCGTTAACGTAAGCAGAGCTGGTATTGGAGTGCGGTAATGAGCAAAATTTTGCTCAACGCTCACTTCTTATCTGGTTTGTAAAAACCCGTAATACCAGCACTGCCTGTAAGTGAGTGGTGAGCATAAACTGCTTGTTAGTACCGCACAGCCTCTAACGCAAAACTTGTAATCTAGGTGTTAGTTTTTTTGAAACTGCATGCACTATCTGAGTGATGAATCGTTAATTATGACTTCTGTGTCTCCTTAAGCATTTAGTATTTGAGGGTTAAGGGACATTCCAGCCAAATTTGGAATCCACATCAATGCATTTCAGTTTTGAATAGAAGCATTTATGTAATATACAAGTATTTGCAAAAATGCTTCTAACAAAAGTTTTAAATGTGTATTTAAGTATGCACCTTGCACCAGCATTTTAAACACAGCACTTTCTCATCTGGTAATTACTCAATTTGTTAATTGCTGACTTGATAAAGCCCCACTGGCTAACTGAGCAGTGCAGTATGTAACATGCTGGTGCACTGATAATATCTAGCTATGCTTCACATGCACGTGCAGAGAACATTTTTTAACAGTAAAACAGTAATAATTTTAATACAAGGATTTTGCCAATACATGTATATTGCAAATATGTTTCTATTCAAAAATGTAATAAATCTATGTGCATTTATATTCTGACCAGAATGTCCCTTTAACATTCATTTTATAAAAAAACTATAAAATTACTTTTGCCAATTCTTAAAGGTACAGTAAAGTCATAATTAGACATTCATGGTTTAGACAAGGCATACAATTTTAAACACCTTTCCAATTTAATTCTATTATTTAATTTGCTTCCTTCTCTTGTTATCCTTTGCTGAAAGGTTTATCTTGGAAAGCTCAGGAGCAGCAAAGAACCAAGGTTCTAGCTGCTGATTGGTGGCTGCATATATATTCTGATTGTCATTGGCTCACCCATGTATTCAGTTAGTAACCACTAGTGCATTGCTGCACCTTTAACAAATGTTACCAAGAAAATGAAGCAAATTTGATAAACTGTTCTACCTAAATCATGAAAGAAAAAATTTGAGTTTCATGTCCCTTTAAGCGTATTTGGGCAGACCCATATTTCATACAGAAAAATGTTAGATAGAGAGCCTATGAGCAACTAGGGGATCTGTCCTCCTGTCGTTGCGTCAAATGGTAGTAAACGCTATAAATCTGTTGCCTGAAATTACTATTGCACAAGTATTTCCTTGTGCGTTGTTGCCCCCTTTACTCCTGCAGCCAATCAGGAAAGAGCAGGGCCTGTCAATCACCCCAAATGAATGAGTTTAGAGTCATATATCGACTGCTTCTTAACCCCATTACTTCCCATAGCTTATTTGTTTTTCAAGATGTGTTGGAATTGTTATTGCATTCAGACTACAAGCACATTCAATTTTAATAAAACAAATTCATTTGCAATATTAAAAACTATGATACCCTTTTAACGCCTTTCAGAATTTGCAGATTACGTACTTGCACAGCTCAGTTTGCTGGGATAATGCCTGTTAGCAAAGTTATTACATACAGCCCAAAATTGCAGTCTGAAATTACTGGGCATTATGCAGGCGGTGATTTAAAAGAAATAATATTCTGTAAAGAGACAGGAATATTCTTTATCTCCAAGTACATAGTTACATCTGCACAGAGAACTGTTTAAAACAATTATATCTTCACTCATTCGGTAGTTATGATTTTTTTTCTTTGTTCTACAAAGGAGAGTAACATAGCCAAGAACTAGCAGCAGGTCTCCGATCAATAATTTTATAGTAAGAAAAGTGGAGTGACTGAATTGTAGTTCAGCTGTGCAAAATAGCTGCCCTCCTGCACAATCCAATTTAACATATAGAGGAGAGGGAGGTAAAGCAGTGACGTGCAGTGACGTCAGAGGCTGGTGAGGCAGTGGCTAGGATACGCCTTCATTCTTTAGATATCCTTTGTTGAAAAAATAGCAATGCACATGGGTGAGCCAATCACATGAGGTATCTATGTGCAGCCACCAATCAGCAGCTACTGAGCATATTTAGATATGATTTTCAACAAAGGACATCAAAAGAATGAAGAAAATTAGATATTAGATGTAAATTGGAAAGTTATTTAAATTTGCATATGGGTTTCATATGGGTTTCATGTCCCTTTAAATGGTGTCTTGGAAAACTGGTCAACTTAGTAAACATCTGATTTTAGTCTAAAAGGATTGTAACAGAAACTCTTGCCAGATAACACAATGCTTGCTCTGATTATGAGATCTAGAAATCCATACCCATTAAAATATGTTTAAAACATACTTTTTACTTTAATGCTGCAAATTAAGCTTATAGATTCTTTCATTACATAAGGGATAAGAGTCAGAGGGGGAGGAAGAGAGACAGAGAGAGAAAGAGACCATGGGGGAGAACAATACATAAGGAGAGAGATGGATAGATAGAGAGATAGACACACACACACACAAGGGGGGGGGGGCACTGCATTTTAAAGTAATAAAACAGCAGAGCTACAGAGAGTTCAGAAAATGAGTCTATAATTTAGTGTGAAGTACAGAGGCAAGCTGCTAAGTTAGTGGGTGTAAAGTTTGAGTAAACAAAATACAAAAACGACCCTGCTGTAAAAGAGTAAAAAAAACACTAAACCACATTCATTAAATTATCATTTACACTAACAGAATCCCTTTCAGTAAAATCTTACTTTAATAAGATGTGGGTGAAACACTGCTCTCTGTGCCTCTTTTCCTGCTCTGTAAGGATTCAGGAAGTGACAGTGGCACATTCAACTGCACTTAGAGGGGAAGAACAGAACTCTCTTTTTCACTTTAGCAAAGCTAGCAGGTTCACAGGACAGCAACAAAATATATGAAAGTTGTTTTTTTCCGTTTTTGTTTTGTTTTATATGATTTAACATTCAGCCCCAACCCTGTGTTCCACTTACTAATGCCTCTCGCTGGATTGGTTCAGCCCAAATAGGACTGCCTCAAATAAGCAGTTAATGGGCCATGCAATGATCTTAACCACTTGCATCCAGTAGGTGGCGCAGAATGTTGTGTAATGGTGGGCAGACCTGCTTGTGCCTCTGCATTGCACAACATATAGCTGTGAGAAAAAAAAAATGCTGGGGAAAAAAAATTACATTTTTTTTTTAAAGCCAATAAAAAAATATATATTTTTGTCCATATGAGAGGTGAAGCACTGCCTCACCTGCCTCTAGTGACTGCACATCACTGAGGTAAAGGAAAATATCTGCTACCTGGGAATTTGCCGTTCATTAAGGGACTGGTGGCATCACCAGAAGGAAGGTGAAAGAACTAATATGAAATGAGTAGCATAAAGGGCGAGGGAGACTCAAGCATTACCTTTTGTTCTCTAGCTCACAACCTACCATAGGTGTAGAAGGAAATCAGCAGTCATGAGACAGTCAAGGGCTAGCCAACCTTCCAATACAATTGCTCATGTATGAGTAAATGTTGAGGTATTCTACACTTGAGAGTAGCTATTGAACTTATTGATTAGAGCTGGCTCCAAAGATTTGTATAGCATAGCCTACAATTGTTGGGTGGGCAGGGGCTGCTTATATGAAGTCTAAGAGGCCTATTTAACAAAGATCTGTCGGACCTGATCCGACAGTGCGGATCAGGTCCAACAGACCTCGCTAAATGGAGAGAGCAATACGCTCTCCGTATTCAGCATTGCACCAGCAGCTCTTGTGAGCTGCTGGTGCAACGCCGCCCCCTGCAGATTCGCAGCCAATCGGTTGCCAGCAAGGGGTGTCAATCAACTGCGGCGATGTCTGTCCACCTACTCAGAGCAGGTGGACAGGTTATGGATCAGCGGTCTTTAGACCGCTGCTTCATAACTGGTGTTTCTGGCGAGCCTACAGGCTCGCCAGAAACACAGGCCCTTAAGCTCTATCGCTTGGTAAATGGGCCCCTAAGGGTATACAAAGGGTGATTATATACTAAGTGGTCTGCATGTCTTCAGAGGTGGAACTACAAACACTCTACATTTGAGGACTACCAGTTCATATGGTAATGTAATTACTTGAGGCAGTTACAAGTCACATTTTTTCTTGGTTATTGTTAAGTAGACTCATTATCTTTCTCTCCAAAATTAAAATGTTATTTGTGTATTCCATTGTGTTATTTCAGCTATGAAAAGTATGATTTTATTAATTGATAGATAATAGATAGATAGATAGATAGATAGATAGATTCACTATTATATACCTCTCTTTATGGCAAGCCTTTGATATTTCATAGACATTTTAACTTTCATGGCATATAAAGGAGATTTAATTAATAATAATAATACAATTTAAAAAAAAAAAACCAAAGCAACAAAACCTATTAAATGTGCTTATTTTTGTCAATTAAAAAGTATCTCTATGGCTGAAGTACCAAGTATATTTTACACCATTAAATATTAATTACAAGTTTAATGCTTCAATTACTACATTTCTAGGTAAATATAATTCCAGTGACTTGTAATTTCCTGACGTTTGATTGCAAATTCTAATAATATCAAAACTAATGTTTTATTATCATTTCAACAGACGATTAACATAGCATTTTACAGAATAGTTTTCTCATCAGAACTGCCATTGAATTCCCTGTGTATATTTAAATGCAAGATTTTATTTTAATTAATATACATGGATTCTTGAAGTTATTACACTGTGAAAAAATGGCAAATGGATTTTTTTCTTTCATATTGAACTTTTATAGAGTCCTAACTGTCACCAATGGGGATGTATAGTCTAATAAAATGTCTAACAAGGGAATCAAGAAAGTACGGTACAAAAATAAATATACATCTCATAAATAAACATGACTGGAGTATGTTTTACAATTGAATGATATCTGGTAACAATGGACTTATGCATTTTAACCATTTTGCTACCAAATAGGCTTACAACCAATGTTATACAGGGAGTGCAGAATTATTAGGCAAATGAGTATTTTGACCACATCATCCTCTTTATGCATGTTGTCTTACTCCAAGCTGTATAGGCTCGAAAGCCTACTACCAATTAAGCATATTAGGTGATGTGCATCTCTGTAATGAGAAGGGGTGTGGTCTAATGACATCAACACCCTATATCAGGTGTGCATAATTATTAGGCAACTTCCTTTCCTTTGGCAAAATGGGTCAAAAGAAGGACTTGACAGGCTCAGAAAAGTCAAAAATAGTGAGATATCTTGCAGAGGGATACAGCACTCTTAAAATTGCAAAGCCTCTGAAGCGTGATCATCGAACAATCAAGCGCTTCATTCAAAATAGTCAACAGGGTCGCAAGAAGCGTGTGGAAAAACCAAGGCGCAAAATAACTGCCCATGAACTGAGAAAAGTCAAGCGTGCAGCTGCCAAGATGCCACTTGCCACCAGTTTGGCCATATTTCAGAGCTGCAACATCACTGGAGTGCCCAAAAGCACAAGGTGTGCAATACTCAGAGACATGGCCAAGGTAAGAAAGGCTGAAAGACGACCACCACTGAACAAGACACACAAGCTGAAACGTCAAGACTGGGCCAAGAAATATCTCAAGACTGATTTTTCTAAGGTTTTATGGACTGATGAAATGAGAGTGAGTCTTGATGGGCCAGATGGATGGGCCCGTGGCTGGATTGGTAAAGGGCAGAGAGCTCCAGTCCGACTCAGACGCCAGCAAGGTGGAGGTGGAGGTGGAGTACTGGTTTGGGCTGGTATCATCAAAGATGAGCTTGTGGGGCCTTTTCGGGTTGAGGATGGAGTCAAGCTCAACTCCCAGTCCTACTGCCTGTTTCTGGAAGACACCTTCTTCAAGCAGTGGTACAGGAAGAAGTCTGCATCCTTCAAGAAAAACATGATTTTCATGCAGGACAATGCTCCATCACACGCGTCCAAGTACTCCACAGCGTGGCTGGCAAGAAAGGGTATAAAAGAAGAAAATCTAATGACATGGCCTCCTTGTTCACCTGATCTGAACCCCATTGAGAACCTGTGGTCCATCATCAAATGTGAGATTTACAAGGAGGGAAAACAGTACACCTCTCTGAACAGTGTCTGGGAGGCTGTGGTTGCTGCTGCACGCAATGTTGATGGTGAACAGATCAAAACACTGACAGAATCCATGGATGGCAGGCTTTTAAATGTCCTTGCAAAGAAAGGTGGCTATATTGGTCACTGATTTGTTTTTGTTTTGTTTTTGAATGTCAGAAATGTATATTTGTGAATGTTGAGATGTTATATTGGTTTCACTGGTAAAAATAAATAATTTAAATGGGTATATATTTGTTTTTTGTTAAGTTGCCTAATAATTATGCACAGTAATAGTCACCTACACACACAGATATCCCCCTAAAATAGCTAAAACTAAAAACAAATTAAAAACTACTTCCAAAAATATTCAGCTTTGATATTAATGAGTTTTTTTGGGTTCATTGAGAACATGGTTGTTGTTCAATAATAAAATTAATCCTCAAAAATACAACTTGCCTAATAATTCTGCACTCCCTGTATTTATAATTTGTGCTGCCCTAGGCAATGAGAAATAGGCTACCCACAATGAATCCCAAGTTAATTTTTGACTGATCTATAATCATAGACGGATCATACAGACCCACTAGATAACCAGGGAATATGGGGATACAATAAAATGAATAAATAAAGCTTTTAGAGATCATAGAAGTGGAAAGGAATGATGTCATATAACTAACCCCTCAATATGTACTACTCTCTAAAAGCGTGCTGCTCTAGGCACAGGTGTAGTTGCTCTATACCAAAGTGTTTTTTGCCGTGATTGGAACACAGTCTTGCACATTGCAGTCTTCTTGGTAGCTGAGCTAGGTTTACCCCATATTAAAATGCAATGTTATATAAATGAATTTAGCTGAGTGGCCAAGTTGCATACCTTTCTTCAGAATTGTCTCAATATAAACATGTAGCTCCTAAGTTTTTAAATAATTCCACATGAGTCTAAAGGTAAACACCATTGTCTGTCTGTTAAATTGTGTATGTTTTGCTTCTCAATATTTTTGCTAGTTCCTAAGTTGGAAATATATTTGTTAAACCCTGACAGGAATTTTTGCCCCTAAATAACATATTCATTTTGCCATGAAAAAAAACATACTTTCATTAGCAAAAATGATTCTAGCTATAGTTATTACTGTTTTTAAGTGGCATATGCACATATGCCATGAGTATCCCATGCAACAGCATTTAAACACCACCCTCTCTCAGAGAGTCAGCAGTGACCTGTATGACACAAATTAAAGGGACATGTATGGTGTTTGTTGTGATATTATAATATATAATGCTTTCTTCCTGGTTTGTGCTCTGACTTGTAAATGTATATAATTTTTGCAAAGAAGCAGGGGCGGGGACAGTGTTGTTGGAGTGAGGAACCAGGAAATAAAGTGTGTAGTTAGTTGCTGTATAAATGGACTCTGTGTCAGATATATTTCTAAAACACCTGGATTTACAAACACTACAACATGGAACCCATTTTTTTCTTTCATGATTCAGATAGCGAATACAATTTAAAAAAAGTTTTCAATTATTTCTATTATTAAATTTGCATTTTTCGCATTTTATTCTTTGTTGTAGAGATATCTAGATAGGTAGTGTGCACATGCCTAAAGCACTACATGACAGGAAATAGTGCTGCCATCTAGTGCTCTTGCTAATATATAACATTGTTATAAACCTGCTGCCATCTAGTGCTCTTGCTAGTTTTTAACATTATTATAAAACTGCTGCCATCTAGTGCTCTTGCTAATGTATAACATTGTTATAAAACTGCTGCCATCTAGTGCTCTTGCTAATGTATAACATTGTTTTAAAACTGCTGCCATCTAGTGCTCTTGCTAATGTATAACATTGTTATAAAACTGCTGCTGTCTAGTGCTCTTGCTAATGTATAACATTGTTATAAAACTGCTGCCATCTAGTGCTCTTGCTAATGTATAACATTGTTATAAAACTGCTGCCATCTAGTGCTCTTGCTAATGTATAACATTATTATAAAACTGCTGCCATCTAGTGCTCTTGCTAATGTATAACATTATTATAAAACTGCTGCCATCTAGTGCTCTTGCTAATATATAACATTGTTATAAAACTGCTGCCATCTAGTGATCTTGCTAATGTATAACATTATTATAAAACTGCTGCCATCTATTGCTCTTGCTAATGAATAACATTATTATAAAACTTCTGCCATTTAGTGTTCTTGCTAATGTATAACATAAATATAAACCTGCTGCCATCTAAAGGCTCTTGCTAATGTATAACATTGTTATAAAACTGCTGCCATCTAGTGCTCTTGCTAATGTATAACATTGTTATAAAACTGCTGCTGTCTACTGCTCTTGCTAATGTATAACATTGTTATAAAACTGCTGCCATCTAGTGCTCTTGCTAATGTATAACATTATTATAAAACTGCTGCCATCTAGTGCTCTTGCTAATGTATTATTGTTATAAAACTGCTGTCATCTAGTGGTCTTGCTAATGTATAACATTATTATAAAACTGCTGCCATCTAGTGCTCTTGCTAATGTTTAACAATGTTATAAAACTGCTGCCATCTAGTTATCTTGCTAATGTATAACATTATTATAAAACTGCTGCCATCTAGTGCTCTTGCTAATGAATAACATTATTATAAAACTGCTGCCATCTAGTGTTCTTGCTAATGTATAACATAAATATAAACCTGCTGCCATCTAAAGGCTCTTGCTAATGTATAATATTGTTATAAAACTGCTGCCATCTAGTGCTCTTGCTAATGTATAACATTGTTATAAAACTGCTGCCATCTAGTGCTCTTGCTAATGTATAACATTCTTATAAAACTGCTGTCATCTAGTGCTCTTGCTAATGTATAACATTCTTATAAAACTGCTGTCATCTAGTGCTCTTGCTAATGTATAACATTCTTGTAAAACTGCTGTCATCCAGTGCTCTTGCTAATGTATAACATTCTTATAAAACTGCTGCCATCTAAAGGCTCTTGCTACTGTATAACATTGTTATAAAACTGCTGTCATCTAGTGCTCTTGCTAATGTATAACATTGTTATAAAACTGCTGCCATCTAGTGATCTTGCTAATGTATAACATTGTTATAAAACTGCTGCCATTTAGTGCTCTTGCTAATGTATAACATTGTTATCAAACAGCTGCCATCTAGTGATCTTGCTAATGTATAACATTATTATAAAACTGCTGCCATCTAGTGCTCTTGCTAATGTATAACATTGTTATAAAACTGCTGTCATCTAGTGCTCTTGCTAATGTATAACATTCTTATAAAACTGCTGCCATGTAAAGGCTCTTGCTACTGTATAACATTGTTATAAAACTGCTGCCATCTAAAGGCTCTTGCTACTGTATAACATTGTTATAAAACTGCTGCCATCTAAAGGCTCTTGTTACTTTATAACATTGTTATAAAACTGCTGCCATCTAGTGCTCTTGCTAATGCATAACATTGTTATAAAACTGCTGCCATCTAGTGCTCTTGCTAATGTATAACATTATTATAAAACTGCTGCCATCTAGTGCTCTTGCTAATGTATAACATTATTATAAAACTGCTGCCATCTAGTGCTCTTGCTAATGTATAACATTGTTATAAAACTGCTGCCATCTAGTGCTCTTGCTAATGTATAATATTATTATAAAACTGCTGCCATCTAGTGCTCTTGCTAATGTATAACATTATTATAAAACTGTTGCCATCTAGTGCTCCTGATAATGTTTAACATTGTTATAAACTGCTGCCATCTAGTGCTTTTGCTAATGTATAATATTGTTGCAAAAGCGCTCCCATATGGTGCTGCAGACACGTGCACACTCCTGAGCTTAAATTTCTGCTTTTCATTAAAGGATAACAAGAAAACAAAGAAAATGTGATAATAGAAGTTAATTGGAAAGGTGTTTAAAATTGTATGTTCTATCTGAATCATGAAAGAAAAAAATTGGGTGGAATGCCCCTTTAAGTTTTCACTCATGCAAAACACTGACAGCTCTCTGAACAGGAATTGTGTTTGTTTCGGGATCCTCTAGTCACATATTGCATATGTGGATATGCCGTTGATACAGTAATTACTTTTACTAGAAGCATGTTTGCTAATAGGAGTGTATTGCAAAATGGTTCTTTTTAAAATTTAAATGTGCCCATGCACAGCTCAGTGTTGATGTTTATATGCCCGTATGTATTAATTCTCCTTGTATCCTCTAAAACTACATCCTTTGAAAGTTATGTTTTTTTTATTCTTTTTTTTTTGTGAATACGATTTTCTGATTTTTAGGCTTGTTGTTGTTGGCATTTTGGTATGCACCAATAGAATTGTAAGATTTGTCACCGGGCAGTGATTAATTAATACTTTAGTATCAGTTGTACAACACTTCCATTTCCTGTTAGTTACTATAACAATTTAAAGAGAAACCAAACATTAGAAACAAACTTATTTTATAAGAAATATGCAAGAAATCCATAAACATAAAAAACTAACACTATCAGAACATCCTATAACAAAATCAATAACAACTTAGTGCCCAAGGGTACAATGTGAACAGAGCGACATAATGAAAATAATAAAGAATAAAAATCACATTACTAAGTCATATTAAAATACTAATAAAAATTACATAGGACCAGCCTGGTAAAGGATAACTCAATAATAGAAGCCAAACTTAGATATAACAAGTTTGACAGGATATTTATGTAACTAATGATAATGTTGCAAAATTAAATGTAAAAAAAAGAAAGAAGAAAAAAATAAATAGATGCAGGACTAAGGGGTATATTTTATTGCATATGGTAATGCGCTTTGGTAACTAGAAATATTACAAGAAGTAGTAGTGAAACTAATGAATAGATGGCTCTGGTGCAAAAGATCTTTTGCGCCCCATATGACTAACTTAGTGGTAAATAAATATATAAATATATATCTATTAATATTATTATCATCATTATTATTATTAGCAGTTATTTGTAGAGCGCCAGCAGATTCTGCAGCGCAAAATATATAGAAATATTGATATATTAAAAAATAACAAAATCTATTACCCTAAGGGGTATATTTATCAAGCTCCATATCGTGAAGGCTCGCCGGAAACAGAAGTTATGTAGCAGCTGCTCCATAACTTGTCCGCCTGCTTTGAGGCCGCTGACAGAAATCAACCCGATCGAATACGATCGGGTTCATTGACACCCCTTACTAGCGGCCGATTGGTCGCGAATCTGCAGGGGTGGCATTGCACCAGCAGTTCACAAGGCAGAGTATGCTGTCAGCATTTATTGATGTGCGGCGGACATGATACGCTACTTCGTATCATGTCCGCTCGCACATTGATAAATATGCCCCTAAATGTCCAATATACCCCCCGTATACCATATATATACAATAGTCATTATATGCCTAAATAAGACTTCAGATTTGTTTTTGGGCTCAAATTAGACCAACATTATAAGGATTAATCACAAAGGTGTATTTGTTATTTCAGTATATATATATATTTAAAAGGTATTTAGTTGTTTAACTATTGATAAAATAAGTGTAAAGTTTTAGTGTCCATAAAACAATCTTGCAGCCATGTTATATGCTAGGAATCATTAAGGCCAATTTGGGACAGTTAAAAAATAAGTTACTAAAGTGTTCAACCAATGGCTGGAATATGACAGTGTCTGTAGTTCCATTTATAACAGAAACTGCAAAGTTCACAATTTTCAAAATACAATTACAGGGAAATGGGGCAGAGTGAATAATGAACGTTTGTTGCAAAGTTTGTTTGTATTTCTCACTGTTTAATGTCCCTTTAATTCAATATTTTTGAAACCTATATTTGAGTTTTGTTATTAATATGCAAACATGGAGATATCTAACATCCTATTATTTCCTTTGCCTAGGGCCGCCACTAGGAATTTTGGGGCCCCTGACTTAACCATTGATCAGGCCCCCCCCCCCCTTTGACATGTGCAATTTTTGACTAAGTGACTAAAACGTATATGCACTTTATTCTTAAGTGTCTATTTAAACTTGGAAATGTTGTAAAGGTAGTAACATACACACACAGACACACTCATACACTGAAACACACACATAAGGATTCACATATAGACACTCTAGCAGACATGCAAAGAAACACACAAACACACTCATACACTGAAACACACACACACTCGCACATAAGGATTTACATATAGACACTCTAGCAGACAAGCAAAGAAACTCACTCAGACACAGACACCCAAACAGACACTCAGCACTTGTTTACATTGACCTGACAAGTAATGAGGTAGACTACAGTTTTGTAAAAAAAAAAAAAAAAGGAGATTTAGAAAACAAAATATGGAGTTCTGATTATCTTTTTGTAAAGGAAGATGCCAACTAAATGATGACAACAGCATGCAGTGGCTGTAAGGAAGGGCCCTGAACTGCCTAAACAATAATTTAAAGGTTAAATGGTGGATTGGTGACTTCCGGAAAGGTCTCATTAGTCTCAAAGTCTGTAGAAAGATGTGAATAATCAGTAGTAAGGTCAAAATGTCCTAAAAAGGAACAGGCAATGGGCACACACACAAACTTGCACATACACCCAAGGAAACACCGACAGAGACAGCCTCAGAAAACACAAAAAGACATGCACAAACACACAGACACTCACAGAAAACACACAAAGACATACACACACAGAGAGACAACCACATAAAACACAGAAAGACATACATACACACACCCTCACTGAGACAGCCACAGAAAACACACAAAGACATACACACACCCTCACAGATACACCCACAGAAAACACACACCCTCACAGAGACATCCACAGAAAACACAGACATACATACATACACACCCTCACAGAGACATCCACAGAAAACACATACATACATACATACATACACACACACACCCTCACAGAGACATCCACAGAAAACACATACATACATACATACATACACACACCCACCCTCACAGAGGCATCCAGAGAAAATACACAAAGACAAACATACACACACCCTCACAGAGACACCCATAGAAAAAGCTCAAAGACATATGCACACACCCTCACAGACATCCAAAGAAAATGCATAAAGACATACACACCCACCCTCACAAAGAGACCCACAGAAAAAAAATACATACACACTCATAGAGACACAAACCAAAGCACAAAGACATAAACACAGACACCCACAGAAACACGCACAGGAGGAAACATTTATACACCTTGCATCCCCTAAATCAACGTTGTGTGACATGCATGATAAAAAAAATGCAAAAATTAAGAGATCACTTTTTAAAGAATCATATTTGTAAATTTGCAAATAAAAATAATTCTGTGAATTCAAAATTGTACATTAATGATCTGGGTAGATGGCTAGATGAAGAACAGTACTTTTAAAAGGTTGACATATGTTTGTTTGTTTTTTTTCCTCATTTTTCCCAACCAAGAGCACCACTTCAAATATAGTGTACAAATGTTCCCATCTGTCAGCTGTACTTATGGATTTTGAAAATGCTGTACTCTATATGGTCTTGGTGGAACCATAAGCTATGGTACTCATACCATTAGATCTGGTTAAATGCAGGATTTAGGCTTGTTGGTATGTATTTCAAAATTAAGTCAGCTGTAGTATAAACTGAACAGTTTTAAGTTAACCTGTCTCATTTCAAACACTGAGCAATCTTAGTCTGAGAGTATAACATTTTTATGCATCTGGAAAGTCCTTGCATAAAGGGGCAGTAAACTGGAATGTTTTATATATATATATATATATATATATATAAAACAAATGCATATCTGATAAAAGGGCACCTACCATTTGTGTATTGAGGAGGAAACATTTCTGCATGGTTTTAAATATAGAATTTCAAATAATCATAAATACAATGCTGCTAAAAAAAATTGTCTTTTTATGGACCCCTGACCCCACCATACAACTACTACCACACTGAAGTTACAATCCGAAATTGCACAAAGAAATAAAAAAACATTTGCTAAATAAGTTTTACCTCCTCTGCGAATGAAAGTGATCTGCTGTCTGACTCAGGCACACACTGTACAAACAAAGTGTCAAGTTTGTCTCACACTGTGCATAGTGGTTTAGTGCACACTCAGAAATCTTCTCAAATGCTAATACTTTACTCCTTGTAATAACATTTCCCATGCTCAATTAGTACTCTGCAGTAGTACCCACTGGTGGCTGCCAAAATGTAAAAAAAAAAACAGTCACCCCTGTCACCCCCTGATTGCGGCTCTGGCCTTCAATATAGGGTTTTGAGCAGCCACCCATCCAAATCCGTCCAAAAGCCAAGGGGTTAAATTGCTGACTGCTATAAATCAATTTTCCAAGCTCAGACTCATAGCACAAAACATCTGAGTCCCTGGTAGAGATGGTCTGCAGCTGAGGTTATAGAGAAAGAGAACAATTTCACACTATGTCTCTCTGTTGTGGAGTAAGCACAGGCTATTTTGCAAAAAGCTGTCAGTGTGTACGAAAGCTGCCAGCCTGAAATGAGCTACTAGTAATGTTTCTTACACCTTTCACCAAAACATTTCAACAGGAGACAAAAATGCATTGTTTCATACAGACAGGTAGTAACCACAAACTAGTTCAGTTTCTTCCCACACAGAGGATGAGTTATCTTTCACAAGCCAGCAGCAGGTATGAAATGCCATATTTGTATAATCTGAGCGCTTGACTAATGCTTTATGTATTATGCTACTCGTAAGCTAAAATGTACATGCACGCGGCAGCAAATTTAGGTAAATTATGAATAAATTAAATCTTATCTAAATAAACAAGTGTCTCTTTTTTTAACAGAGATGCAAGCTTATGAATATTTAAGTGGACATAGCGAATTTTTCACGCAGTGTTACTTCAAAGTAAATTTGCAGGCTATGAAATATCTGAGTCAGAGAAAGAGATCCAGATTGTTAGAGAGATATGGGAGATAGAAAAACAGAGATCATAAAAGATGTAAATAAAATGAATGTGAAACATTTGGGTAAAAAAAAAAAAAAAGCAAGGCAAATTGTATCAGTAATACAGGATAGGAAATGAAGAGCTAATTTATGCGCTGATTAAATGCTCTGTTTTATATTTATTTACATCAAATTAAAGGGAGAATTAGCTGCGCTTGAGATGCGTTGTTGGAAAAGTTTAAATTTGACTATTATGAAAAGACAGAATTGTTTGAAAATAAAGTCTGGACCATGCAACCAACTTTTTTTATACACATGCGGGATAAGGCTGGTTAAAGGGAAATAGCACTCTTGCTTTCATGTATATGATATGTGTAATGTATGAGCGGCAGAAAAGTCATTCAACTGTAAAGAGAAAATAACCTGAAATCACTGTATTACTATTTATTATTGGCTAATAGGGAAAAATGTCCACAGAAAAAAAGTTTGCTTGTTAAAGGGACATAAATTGCAAACTACATTATTATGAACGTTCATATATAAGAATGGTTTTGCAATGGAAACTGCAGCTTCATTTTAACAAATGAGTATATTGTTGTATGTTTATTCATTTCACTGATTTCCCTGTCCCTCAGAACAAAAGAACCCTTGTTAACCAACCACAAACTAATATTTAGATATAGCACAAATTCTGTGTGCACGTGTACAGACTGGGGTAACCTGCCCTCTTGTATTCACCTAACGTGGTTAATCACTTATTTAACTTAGTTAATACTGCAAAGAATATTTTTCCTATCATGATTGTTGATGTAAAACTGACACCACAGAAGCTTAGGGAGTGAGGGAAAAGTAAACAAAAGCTCACATAAATTGCTTAAAAGTATTAACCCAAGCCTCCCTGGGAGAAAGTGAAACAAAAACATTATTTAGATGTATTTTACAACAAAATGCTGCAAAATAAACAATGAATGTATATTGCAATAATGTTTCACTTGCAATAATGAAGCATTTAATGTGTTGTTAAAATGGCATGTTTAATGGTCTTTTAAGCACATCCATTTAAACAAAAAATTAAAAACGAAATATTTTTTGCAAAAACAGAAAATTTCTGAGCATCATTTATGTCCCTTTTGCTTTGTTGCAATCTATTTTAAAGGGTCAGTAACATAAGAGTTAAATGTTTATTATTCAGATAGAGCTTTCTAATTTACTTCTATGATACAATGTTATCTGTTCTCTTAGTATCCTTTGTTATGAGTAGATCTAGGATGGTTGATAGACACTTAGGAGCGTGCATGTGTCAGCCATCTCTCAGTGCTTTTTGCAACAATGCTTCTAACAATCTTATACATTGTTGCAAACCCTGCTGCCAAAAAATGCTAAAGACACAAGCACGCTCCTAAGTTCCTGTCAGCCTTAGCTCACCTACGATCTCTTTAACTGAGGACACCAAGAGATATAAACACAATAAATAATATTATATTATAGAAGTAAATTGGAAAGTTGTTTAAAATTCCATACATCTTCAATTTAGTTTACCTCATTCTCTTTGTATCATTTGTTGAAAAATATACCTAGATAGGAGTGACTGCTGGTGATTGGTGGCTATGCGCATATCGTCTTGTTACTGCCTCACCCGATGTATATTCAGGAGCTATCAGTAGTGCATTGCTGTTCCTAGAACTAAGTACACCAAAACAATTAAAGGGACAGCCAAGTCAAAATAAACTTGCATGATTCAGATAGGATATGCAATTTTAAACAACTTTCCAATTTACTTTTAACATCACATTTTCTTTGTTCTCTTGGCATTTTGAATGCTAAAACTAGGCTCATATGCTAATTTCTAAGCACTTGAAGGCCCCATCTTATTTCAAGGCATTTTATTAGCTTTTCAAGACTAGACACTTATGATATAAGGGTGCAGTCTGCAAAGGTTTAGATACAATATAATCACAGAGGTAAAACATATTAATATAACATTGTTGGTTATGCAAAACTGGGGAATGGGTATTAAAGGGATTATCTATCATTTAAAACAATCAGTAGTCTATCCCTTTAAGCTAATTTAATTATAGAATGAAATGGAAAGATGATTAAAATGGTGTGCGCTATCTGAATAATGAAAGAAAAATGTTGAGTTTCATGTCCCTTTTATTGATCAAACTCTATAAAAATGCTAAGAAATATAGTGGCCACGATACTGAGAATAAATGTAATTTAATAAGAAAATGACTATTTAATAAGAATAAAAGAGATAATTACAACAGAATAAGTATTACTAACAACTACATAAGAGTGAAACAATTAAAAGAATCACTCTGTATCTTCATATCTCCAGGTATCCAGGGAACATGATTCATTCTAGACTATAACTGTCATTAACCAATCATTTTATCCTTTCTGCCGTTGCCATTGAAGGTTGCATTGTGGTTTGGTCAAATACTGAAGGCTTTATTCCTGCAAGTCATTGAGATCAGCAGGAGCAAAGATTAAAGAAAAAATGAAAAAGAACGTTCTACCCTTATGATTCCATATAATATTTGTAATATTAATTAAAGAACTCGGTACAGTTCTTTCACCTTCTGTTCCTGTATTTGAGCAGAAATGCAGTTTGGGGAGGTTTGAACTGTTATTCATAATTTAAAGAGGCCTAAAAGACAAAAAAATAAACTTCTCTATATATTGTTTATTTTTGCCTGATCACTTCTTGCCTTGATTGGGTAAATTATATATTTTTATACTATGGAAGCGAAACAGGGCAGGATGCAATTAGTTATCAGCTAAACAGCTGTAGCAATTTTCTTTTTTTTTTACTTTTATAACTTTTTTAATTGACAATCTCTTATGGACAACTATTCTCAGCTGGAAGTAGCTCACTGCTAAAAATAAAGGCCATATCAGTGCTGTTTCTTCTGCGTTGCTTTCAACACTACAGATCACTATTTCTAGTACACTGGTTTTCAAACCTGTTCTCGGGCCTCCCCAACAGGTCAGATTTTAAGGATTACCTTGAATGAAAGCAGGTAAAATAACCATGTTTACTAATCAGTTGATTATTTCCCCTGCACACCAGTTAGGGTTGCTACCTCAGCCATGTTTCCTGGACACTTATAAGTAACATGCTGCAAGGTGTGCAGGGAGGAATAGGAATTTTAACCCTGGACAGAACACAAATACTGACACTGAACAGCACTATTCAAATTCCTATCTTCACACAGTGCCGCATGTATAACTCATAAGCGTCCAGGAAAACACTGAGATAGAAACCCTAGCTCCAGTTCAGATATCCTTAAAATGTGTCCTGCTAGGGAGTCCTGAAGGCAGATTTGAAACCCAGTGTTCTAGTGTGTACCCTGCACTGGCCCAAGTGACCAAACCCAATCAAGGATTGAGTGGTATCTCTCTATTTGCTCCTTTTCTGGTACTACATCTTTTCCTTTGTGCGGACTTCACCTGAATGTTTAGTCTTTGACCATTTCCTCCTCAGAAATAAAAATAACAAGTTCCTCTGGTTTCCACTATCATCCCCTTGTTAAAGGGCCACTAAATTCAATTTTCATGATTCAGATAAAGAATACAATGTAGAAAAACCTTCCAATATACTTCCATAAAAAAGTGCACATTCTTTTTATATGCACACTTTCAGAGGTTCCAGTTCTTACTGAGCATGTGCAGAGTGCACTATATATATATATATATATATATATATATACAGTGCAGAATTATTAGGCAAATTAGTATTTTGACCACATCATCCTCTTTATGCATATTGCCTTAGTCCAAGCTGTATAGGCTTGAAAGCCTACTACCAATTAAGCATATTAGGTGATGTGCATCTCTGTAATGAGAAGGGGTGTGGTCTAATGACATCAACACCCTATATCAGGTGTGCATAATTATTAGGCAACTTCCTTTCCTTTGGCAAAATGGGTCAAAAGAAGGACTTGACAGGCTCAGAAAAGTCAAAAATAGTGAGATATCTTGCAGAGGGATGCAGCACTCTTAAAATTGCAAAGCTTCTGAAGCGTGATCATCGAACAATCAAACGTTTCATTCAAAATAGTCAACAGGATCGCAAGAAGCGTGTGGAAAAACCAAGGTGCAAAATAATTGCCCATGAACTGAGAAAAGTCAAGCGTGCAGCTGCCAAGATGCCACTTGCCACCAGTTTGGCCATATTTCAGAGCTGCAACATCACTGGAGTGCCCAAAAGCACAAGGTGTGCAATACTCAGAGACATGGCCAAGGTAAGAAAGGCTGAAAGACGACCACCACTGAACACGACACACAAGCTGAAACGTCAAGACTGGGCCAAGAAATATCTCAAGACTGATTTTTCTAAGGTTTTATGGACTGATGAAATGAGAGTGAGTCTTGATGGGCCAGATGGATGGGCCCATGGCTGGATTGGTAAAGGGCAGAGAGCTCCAGTCCGACTCAGACGCCAGCAAGGTGGAGGTGGAGTACTGGTTTGGGCTGGTATCATCAAAGATGAGCTTGTGGGGCCTTTTCGGGTTGAGGATGGAGTCAAGCTCAACTCCCAGTCCTACTGCCAGTTTCTGGAAGACACCTTCTTCAAGCAGTGGCACAGGAAGAAGTCTGCATCCTTCAAGAAAAACATGATTTTCATGCAGGACAATGCTCCATCACACGCGTCCAAGTACTCCACAGCGTGGCTGGCAAGAAAGGGTATAAAAGAAGAAAATCTAATGACATGGCCTCCTTGTTCACCTGATCTGAACCCCATTGAGAACCTGTGGTCCATCATCAAATGTGAGATTTACAAGGAGGGAAAACAGTACACCTCTCTGAACAGTGTCTGGGAGGCTGTGGTTGCTGCTGCACGCAATGTTGATGGTGAACAGATCAAAACACTGACAGAATCCATGGATGGCAGGCTTTTGAGTGTCCTTGCAAAGAAAGGTGGCTATATTGGTCACTGATTTGTTTTTGTTTTGTTTTTGAATGTCAGAAATGTATATTTGTGAATGTTGAGATGTTATATTGGTTTCACTGGTAAAAATAAATAATTGAAATGGGTATATATTTGTTTTTTGTTAAGTTGCCTAATAATTATGCACAGTAATAGTCACCTGCACACACAGATATCCCCCTAAAATAGCTATAACTAAAAACAAACTAAAAACTACTTCCAAAACTATTCAGCTTTGATATTAATGAGTTTTTTGGGTTAATTGAGAACATGGTTGTTGTTCAATAATAAAATGAATCCTCAAAAATACAACTTGCCTAATAATTCTGCACTCCCTATATATATATATATATATATATATATATATATATATATATATATATAGAGATATATATGTGGATTTTGTGATTGGAGGGAGGGGAAAATGGATTAAAGGAACAGACTACTCCAAATTGTTATTGTTTAACAATATAGATAACACCTTTACTACCCATTCCCCAGCATTGCACAAACAACATTTTTATATAAATATACTTTATAACATCTAAAACTCTAAATCTCTGCCTGTTTTAAACCACTGCAGGTCTCCTTTATTGCAATACATGCTATTGAAAACAAGACAGAGCTAGTTAATGTGTACTATATAAATAACAACATTTTACTTTTACTGAAACCCTCTCAAACACTAGAATATTACCTTTGCTTTATTAACTCAGCCAGTACACCAGCATCCTAAATTCAGTGCCTTGGAGTGTAACTTCAACCTCATCTTTCCTTCCCCGTCACACCCACTATCTCAATAAATCCTGCCACCTCCACTAATGAAACTCTTCAAACATTCAGACCACTAGCACTCATGAAAATGCAGAAATTATGATCCAATCACTTATTGTCTCCTACTTGATGACAGAAACACCCTTCTAATTGACCCTCCTCTCTACAGATTATCCTTGCCCTAATCTATTTTAAAAACTTTAGCAAAACTCATACTTTGTTCATCATTCATTCTATGCCGTCCATCTGTATCAGTTCTTACACAAAGTTCCATTATCTTTCAATATCACATTAAAATATTAACCCTTACTTACATCACTGCACCCCTTACATGTCTCCCCTTCATTCTTTTTATTCTGTTTGTGTAACAGAAGAAACTTAGTTTTTCATCTTGTCAGGCTGGCCTGACCGACAGACCCCAAATCTTGAAATCTGTTTACAGAACCCATCTGTTCTGAGAGGACTATCACTTAAAGGGGTTAGGAACATTTGCATTGTTATGCAGTATAGGGACATACTCCTGGAACAGTCTCATCACCAGTGTTTAAGAGCAGAGCCTATAAACCACCCAAAATTACCAGTTTGGGGTATTTATTTCTGCCACCTCTAAGGTGGTGTAGAGGTAAAAAGGCTGCAGTCATATAGCATGAGCTTGCAATGCAAGGTTTCCAAATAAACATCCACTGCTTAATAAATGGAGCCCAATTGTTGTACCCTTACTAATGGGCTAAATACATAGGTAATGTCCTAATAGGGAGTTTCAGATTACTACTGGTACTGAACAGGAAACAACTGCTGACCCAATCAGCAGTGGCAGTGACACAACCCTGTCAATCACCTGCTGTTTTTACTTTATCTATGTGTTTAACCATTTTGCGTAGCATTAATACATAGGACCTCATGTATCAAATGCTATGCGGACAAGGTTCTCAACTTGAGAACCTGTCTGCACAGTTTTGCTGTGTTCAGACAGTGGACCCTGTTTGCCCATTGCCCGTATGTACCATTACACACTCAAGCAAGTGTGAAATGCGGCCCCTCTTCATTGTCAATCACCCAAGTGAGCATGTTTGGTTTGATTTCTCTCTGCCAACTCAGAGATGGCAGAGATTGTAAGAAGCAGCGGACTGATAAGCTCTCAAATTCTTTTTATAAGCAATGTGTTGAGGTTATTTTCTACCTCCTTCTAGTCATGGTTGCCATCATATTGACATTTGAATTCTCCTTCAGATACCTGCAGTGAAAACTAATTTCCAAAATGGCGGAACCCCCAATTAGAGAGAGATGCATGAAGTGTTCACTGTACTGTGTAAATCCCTGTATAGAACCACAGAATATAATTAAACATTATTGCCGATAAAGGTTGATTCAGGGGTAAGAAATGGTCAACGTTTGAAGTATAGACTGCAACATAATTCAGGTGTTACAATGCTGAAATAATATAGTACATAAGGCATTAACATGAGCTTACAAGATTGACATAACATATTACGGGGCTAACAATGATAGGCACGAAATTGAGGTAGATGATGTTACAATGAACTCAGGCTCTCCAGAAATGGAAACAGGAAAGCAAATTCAAATTAATGTAGTTCTGAAAAATTAGATTTCTGGGTTAAAAGGTTAAATAATACATCATTATACCGGGAGAAGTTCCAACAAAGGATATAATTGGCTTTTATTGGTTGCCGGGACAAGTAGAATTCTAATAAATAGAATATAATTGGTAGATTCTTGTTGCTAGTTCAGATTATATTAGAAATGAAAATGTAAAAAAAAAAATAATTAAAGGGATATTATCATCATGGGAAAAGCAGAATTAAACCTTTTAATAGATTTAAATGAAACTTGGCAGATGGCATACAAAATATAGCAATGGTGCTAATTAGAAATAGATTTTGTTTTGTATTTCTGTGTGTTATTTAGCATATGAATCTAGGCGTCTGTCGTACCAGTATTATTGCTATGATATTATATTAGTTTATGTTTTACAAATTGCTAATTATAGTATCAGTATTATTGTTAGACTTTCAAGTAATTAATTAAATATGTAAATAATTTGAGATTTTAATATAAAATGTTTATATCTAGTAAAACGTCTTTGCATTATACTTTTATGATTTATTTTGTGTCCATTTACTGTATTTTAAAGGGACATGAAACCCTATTTTTTTCTTTAATGATTCAGACATAGACTTTTAATCAATGTTCAATTTTCCTTCTATTATCAATTTTGCTTCATTCTCTTGGCATCCTTTATTGAATGAGCAGCAATATACTAGTAGGAACTAGCTGGACATCTCAGTAAGCCAATGATAACAGGTTTTCATGTGCACGATTAAGCAGCAGCTAGCTACCAGCTTACCTTGGTATAATCTTTAACAAAAGATATCAAGTTTGCGCAGCAAATTAGATACGAAAAATTAAACTGGAAAGTTGTTAAACATTGTATGCTCTTTCTGAATCATGAAAGACAAATTTGGGTTTCATGTTGGGCTTCATGTCCCTTTAAGTCTGAACAAGTTTGATAACTTTAAAGGCACATGGTAGATTTCAGAAGCCTAACCCTGCACCATAGCTGTATCTGATTGGCGGCACCAGAGTTTATCATATAAGGTACCTCAAAACAATAGTTATTTTTCTAACATAATGACTGTGGACAGCCTTCTTGACTTCAGTAACAGGTCTGGATTGCTTCCTCCAGATAAGGCAAGTTGTATGTGGAGTGTAGCAAAGTCTAATTGCATTCAAAACATTTTCAAACTCACTCATTGGGCACCATGTACTAAACTTGGGAACCTGTCCCTTGCGCTACCAATCAAGAGAGAGCAGGGCCTGTCAATCACCCTGAATGATGTATTCTGGTGTTTAATCTCTGCCAACTCAGAGGTGGTGAAGAGAGTAAGCAGGGGAAATTTTTGCAAGACTGCAAAACAATTTAATGATTCTAAGATGTTTACTTCCCCTTTAACGACATAATGATTTTTTGTATAATTTTGTGCTTGTACCTAGAGAGGTCAAAAATAATATTCTGTAACTTATTATTATTATTTATTTTTTTCAAAATGCTGCAAATCACTTAAAAATACCTCCCTTACAGAATCTGCATTTTGGTTTCTCAATGAAAAGTTTGACAATCATAATTTTTACACAAAAGCAAGAGATGAGTAATGTTCCTTTAATAGTAATAATGCTGCCAGTAAAATAGCATATCAACAAATCTAACGTTTTTCTGAATACAGATCAAATCTAAACATTCTATTTAAAAAGAACAGATTTAAAACTTACATTCTGAAGCTTATAAGAATTAGAATTTGACGTTGAGTTTGACAAAGAGTCTGTATTTTAGGTGTATGCTGAAACATCTGCCTATCCCTTTTCAATAATAGAGAATAAATGTGATGGTGGTGATCTGACTGGGCAAAAGCATAGAAAAAAAAACAACACAAAGCTTCCAACTGTCTTGCACCCTAGATGAGACTTCTAATTTCCTCCCAATCCAGCACTCAGAGCACACACAGGGGGGAGGTGAGGAGGGAGGGTAGAGGCCTTTTCTACTGGTGCTCAATAAGTCTAGGGAGGATCTGTCTAAGGCAGCTACGGTCTGCTGTGTCCTCTCTGTGTGTGGTCTATAGCCGATAGGCCTTCTCCGCACTTAGGCCCTGGTGCCACTGTAGTACTGCCCTGATTGCAATGCAAACCTTGGACGTTTCTGCCCTTTGTTACTGCCTAAAGTTGCCTAATGGACGGGCCAACCCTGCAAAAGTACAAAACACTGCTCTGCCAATCATATTGTGGCTCTGCACATAAAACACCATGTCCCAGAAGGCCAGACATGTTTTTAGATATGCAACTGATTGTCTAAATAGCTCCTAACTAGGGGTCAGGGGCATAAACTGAATAAAAGAAAAAAAAAATGTTAACCCAAATTAGTAAACATATGCAACCTATTAGAGTGTAAGGTTTGTTTTGCACAACTTGTGATTCATTTTATTACCTGAGCCATTAAGATAATGAGACACACATCAATATTGCTTAGTAATATAACATTTGCGCTCACACTGAACCACAGAAAGCCGTGGACACATTGCATGTTATTCTGGGAATCTGATTTAACAAAGTATTTAAATTCCTTTTCATTAGCATCATCTACTGTGGTGATTAAAACAGAGACTAGAATTATTTGATAACCACAATAAAAACAAGTTTATGTAGTATAAGATCAATTCATTTTGCTCTTTTTTTGGTATCATTAATCTCCTTTATTTTGTTTAAAAGTGTTGATTATCTGGATTCGAAGAAATTGTTATTATCTTTAGCCAAATACAAATGTCTCTTTTCTTTTACAGCCCAAAAAAAATACTACAGCTAAGGAGGTTTGATGGGAGTTTATAATTAAACAGATGCCTGATAATCAGGGGAACGGAAAATCCATTGTGTCCCCAGAGGATTTCTATGACAAGAAAAAGACAGATAAACAACTTAATGATAAAAAAAGGTATTATTGCAACTGTTTCACATTCAATTAAAAGTTATATTGTAAGTGTAAAATAACATTCTTAGGATCGAAAATCTATAACATATGATTCCAGAATAGAAACTCAGAACAGTTGGATGGTGGAAATATACTGAACCAAAAATGATTCCCCATAAGCATTATTATAATCAGACATTGCCTCTTTGCTAAGACACTAAACTTAAAACTAAACTTTCATGATTCAGATAGATTTAAAAATCCTTCTAATTTACATCTATTATCAAAATGTGCACAGCCTTTGTATCTGTCTCTTTCTGAGGCATCAGAGCCTCCTGAGCATGTGCAAAAGTGCACAGTATATCTACATATGCTTTTGTAATTGGCTGATGACTGTCACATGATAAAGAGAGGGGAAAATCATTTTGAAATTTGTCAGAAAAAAATCTTTTGAAAATAATAGTAAGCCCTATTGTATTGTCTTTATATGCATTTGTCAATTATGCAATTGTATTGTATTTACTGGTCCGTTAATATTCCTGAAAATTCCATATTCTTAAAGGGACAGTCTAGACCCGATACTTATTCTTTATTACTTATTGTTAAATTCCAGACAAACAACAGGTGCCACATCTATAAGCTTGTGAGAAGTACATGAAACGTTTAGATAATCATTGTTTGTTAGTACCCGAAAATGTCCACCAAGCTCCACCCACAGTTATTTTCTTGTGCAGTCAACTGTTTTCTTGTATGACAGATTAGCAGTGTACAATTAATATTTTTCAGTTAGCTATTTCCTATTGCACATGCACAAATCACTGTGTGCAAGTTGGAAAACGTATTTAAGAGTCGATCGTTATTGGAGGAACTTAACATACCAAAATATACACGAGATAGGTGGGCGGAGCTTGGTGGCCATTTTCAGTTCCTAACAAATAATGAATATTTAAATGTTTCATGTACTTCTTACAAGCTTATAGATGTGGGACCGTTGCAGGCTGCTTCTCTGGTATGTAACAATAAGTAATCAAAATTATGTATTGGGTTTCACCTTAAATTTAGTTTTTAAGTAACCCTTTTTTGTGCACCAATATTATTAATATGTTTAACTTCTGCTCTTTCATATACGTAAAAATGATGTCCCTTTAGGACTCTTCGATGAAAGCATAGAGGCAACATCTTCTTTTTTTGCTTTTTTACATAGCAAATATGCAAATGAAAACCTTGCTTCTTTCTTTTGCATTAATGACAGTTTAAAATACCTGTAGGACAGACGGGACAAATTGTCTTTAAAGTTTCTAGCGAATATCACCATCCAATGAGTTAGATTTCACCAAGGTTGTTTGGAAAATCATTTTAATCATCACTTCATCCTCATTCTCCAGCCATTCTCTTTTCTCTCTGAGTGTTCATTTTTCATGTATTCGCTCTGACCTCTGCTTTTCAAATGTATTTATGGCTTTTTAATCTCTTATAATTTTCCAATGTTCTATAAATTTGCTGTCAGGAATTTCTATGACACCCATAATTTTTCAGGCAAATAAACTGTAGCAAAAGAGACCATTTATGGTTAGGAATGAAATATCTGCTTGCAACAAGTCAAGTTTCTCATTCCTGCTTCTTTTGTACAACCTTAGCCAGCCCCTTGGACTTCCTTTAGTTTTACAAAGAATAGCTCTACAGGTGCAGATGGAGTTAATTTTATTTTCACCAATCATACTTTTTTAGATTGCTGCTGAGAAATCTAATTGAGAACCACAGTGTGCACTATTTATTCCCAATTCTCCACCTCTAGTGAAGGAACGATTTCATCAATTTCACAATATGTTCCAATAATTGTAACCTTTCATAGAAACACAGATTTTGACAGCAGATAAGAACCATAGGCCCAACAAGTCAGCCCATATTTCACATAAAGTAAAATCTTAATTAGATCATAGGACAGCCTAACATTTTTTTCAGGCAAGACCCCACATTGTTTGTCTTTTACCACCTGTAATGGAAGTTTATTCTATGGGGTACATTTATCATAGTGCGAACGCACATGATACGATGTAGCGTATCATGTCTGCTGCACATCGATAAATTACGACAGCATACGCTCTCGGCATTTATCATTGCACCAGCAGTTCTTGTGAACTGCTGGTGCAATGCCGCCCCCTGCAGATTTGCGGCCAATTAGCTGCTAGCAGGGGTGTCAATCAAGTGACCTCCCTTGGCCCCATGCCAAAGGCTGTGGTGGGACACCTCATTTCCATAGCACCCTTTTTTGCTGTTTGCCATAAGATGAGCCAGCAGGGCAAGAAGAGCTGCTTCTCTATAACCTTGGTTAGTCTGTACCTGAGGATATGCAATTGTGCAGCTTTCCTGTATAAATACGGTAACAGTTTTTTTTACAGCAACGACACTGTGGCAGCTGTATTGGACACTCTGCCCCCATATTGTAAAGGCAAAAAGTCTGACAGACATCACTGAATGCGGAGAGAAATACGCTCTCCGTATTCAGAATTGCACCAGCACCTCTTGTGAGCTGCTGGTGCAACTCCGCCCCCTGCAGACTCACAGCCAATCAGCCGCCAGCAGGGGGTTGTCAATCAACCCGATCGTACTCAATTGGGTTGAATTCTGGCGATCTCTGTCCATCTCATCAGAGCAGGCGGACAGGGTTCAGAGCTTGATAAATGGGCCTCTTAGTCAAGTTTCACAGGGGAGACACAATGGCCAGACATGCAGGTAGAGCCCAGGCAGTTTCTGGGGTCTAAGTAGGGTGTTAGAAAAAAACAGCACTGAAAAGTGCCTATACATTGCGCTCTATGGGAACTGTGTGTTCCCGGTAAATATATATGTATGTGACTATATACATACTGTATATACGTATATGTTAATAGTCATATACGTATGTGTTTAAAAATTTGCTGCCATCGCTGTTCTACTTACCCGGCATTAGAACGAGGGTCCCATTGGAGCCTATGGGTGTGTGCCCTCGTAAGCCCAATGTTTCCCAGCAATGCGAATGCGAGCTTGCGTTCACATTGCTGTTAACTTGTAATACCAGCGCACATTAGCGCATGCTGATATTACACAGTGGAGTGCTAATATCGCTTTCATGATATATAGCGCTCCTCTTGTAATCTGATCCTAAAACTTTAAACTTATGTTGTGAATATTTAAACAGCTAATAAAACTTTAAAAAACACATCTACGTGTTATTCTCAGACTAATCTTTTCTTTGAATTCTTAATTCTATCTAGCATTTATTTTGGGCTGGATTACAACTGGAGTGTTAAATATCGCTTTCATGAAAGTGACGTTTGCGCTGCACTGTGTAATAGCAGCAGATGCTAATGTGCGCTAGTATTACAGGAGCGTGCTTCCATAGGCTTCAATGAGTTCAGAGACGGCATCAGAACCTAAGGGGTAAGTCGTTGCATGATGGCAGCAGATATAAATATATATGGGTATATGATTATTTATATATTTATATACACATGTTAACATATAACTATATATGTATATTAGCATATACTGTATATATATTCATTTACTGGGAACACCCATAGACCGCAATGTAAAGGCATTTTTCAGTGTCGTTTTTTCCTAACATCCCACTCCTGCCAACTTTACCCCAAAATACTGCCCAGTGCAGTTATTTTATTAAAAAAATAAAAATGCTGCTATCTTTATTTTTTAATAAAATACATTAATTGTATTTTGGGGGCATTTGGGGCACATTTATAAAATTAACCAGAGATCTGTTCTCTGGTTAATTTTATAAGCTATAATTGCTACTGTGAGATTGCAGTAACAATAACCAACCACTGTAATGGCTGTTTAATTATTGCTAGCCCGCAAATGGGCAAATTTGCCCGTTTGCGGGCACGCAATAATTTAGCGCTCCACTTGTAATCTAGCCCTTAGTGTTTAATGTCACTTTATCATATCGTTATTGGAGCAATATGTACATTTGATAGTAGAAAAACATTGTAAAGGTTTTATATTTATATAAATGTAATTTGTACACTCTATCGGAATCATATGTGTAACGTATGTATCACCATTGTTTGGTATAAAATAAAACTACAAGGCAACATAAGAACATTGAAATGCGTTCACAGTTCTGCTGGTTATACCAGATTATGTACATTATTTTTGCAGGCTTATTAAAGAAATGTTTTTTTTTTTTTTTCTGCTACATTATTATTATTAGCGTTCTATAGGTGAGGTCTATATACGCCTCCAGCAGTGGTATATAATCACAGAATACTGAGCAGTTAGGTACACACATCAACAGGAGACTGACATTCACGCAGCTAACAAGCCCAAAGCCGCACTTCATAAATCAAAGCTGACAAACGCTCTCCAACTACTGGGAAAAAAAGGCCTCTAAACGTCTGTGACCTGCAGAACTTTTATATATTCTGCATTCCAAAATAATAGATGAATACCAATAGAAAACAATCCATTTTCCTCAAAGTATGAAAACATCTGTCTTTATTCTTTGCTTTCAAAGGCAGCTTGATCTGCGTGGCTGCTCTGGAACACGCTTACATATTATCCCGTGTGCAGGCCCACGCTCAGGTGCGAATTCTCATCACACACTCAGCCTTGCAGCTAAGAAAACAGCAACACGAGTGCAGAAACACTTCACAACACAAAGCTGAAAAATCCTACCCTGTTTTATAAACATAAATAGCCTTTCATATATCATTTTGGAAGGCTAAAAGGAACTGCTCTGATTTTATGAAAGCGTAGTAGATTACTTGGTAGGGTATCAGTAGATTACTTGGTAGGGTATCAGTAGATTACTTGGTAGGGTATCAGTAGATCTTTTATGATTCAGCTAGAGCAGGCAATTTTAAATAACTTTCCAATTTATTTCTATTATCTAATTTGTTTCATTCTCTTTTTATCATTTGTTGAAAAGTATACCTAGGTAGACTAAGAAGTTGCTGATTGGTGGCTGCACATATATGCCCCTTATTATTAGCTTTCAGCTAGCTCCCCATAGTGCATTTACTGTTCCTTTAACAAAGGATTCCAAGAGAATGAAGCAAAACAGATAATAGAAGTAAATTGGGATATTTAAAATTGTATGATCTGCCTGAATAATGAAATAAAAAAATGGGTTCATGTCCCTTTAAAGGGGCAGAAAGCTGCAATGCTCTGATGCCTTAGAGCATTGTTTTTGTACTTTGGAACCATGGGCTAGATTCATAGTTGTCATTAGACGCCTCTCTGCAAAGGTGTGATCATGTTTCAAATTAAAGGGATAGTTTAGTCAAAATTGAACCTTCATGATTCAGATAGATCATGCAATTTTAAGCAACTTTCTAATTTACTCCTATTATCAAATATTCTTCATTCTTTTGGTATCTTTATTTGAACAAGCAGAAATTTAAGCAAGGCAGCCAACCCATTTTTGGTTCAGCACTAGGGATGGGCGAATGTGTACATTTTCTAATTTCGAATGTAGAACGAAAGTTACTACCGAAAGTCAAATTATAAATCCGAATGTTGATAAGAACAAATATTCTTAAAAATTCTATAATCAAATGTTATTTACAGTTTTCGAATGTCACTTTCGAATTCAAATGTTTATAATTATATCGAATGTCCACATTTGAAATTTCGAATTTAACATTCTATTTAACAAATACTATTCAGAAGTTCAATAGTTCATGTGGTAGGGCGGGAATCTAGTAAATTGATACATTATAGATACAAATATATAATTTCAAATATTTCTATATAGAATATTGCATAATTCGAATATTACATTTAAAGAAAAAGCATTAGAAATACTATTACAATCTAAATTCAAATTTTTCGAAAATAATATTTTCGAATGTAATCATAAAATTCAAAACCGAACATTCGAAAATCAAATGTTAGAATGTTATGTATACATTCAAAATTCGATTTGAATGAACGAATGTGTTAAAATTCCTGCCGTTTTTCGAATGTTCGCGAAACATTCGCCCATCCCTATTCAGCACCTGTATAGCTCTTTCTGATTGGTGTCTAAATGTAGCCACCAATCAGCAAGCGCTACCCAGGTTCTGAACCATAAATGAGCCGGTACCTAAGCTTACATTCAAATAAAGATAGCAAGAGAACAAAGAAAATTGATAATTGGAGTCAATTAGAAAGTTGCTTAAAATAACATGTTCCTATAACCAAGAACAACTCTATGTCCATTGCCCCATGTTATCATATTCTTGGCACCAATAAGGGTATCCTCAACTTGGAGAAGACGGCCTCAGTTTGGAACGCCCTTATTCCACATAATAACATTGAGTTAAAAACCCTTCAGCTATCGATGAGTAAAGTTGCAAGGACCACACTGTCAACTACTTGGCGTGATGCACATTTAAAACTTTTGCATAGGGCATACTTTACCCCGGAAAGAGGTCTCAGAGTTCGGAATCAAGAATTTAATAAATGTCCTAAGTGTTCTTATCCCGCAGCGGATTTGATCCACATGTTTTGGCTCTGCCCTAGGATAAGAAACTTCTGGAATAAGCTAGAATTCTGGCTTAAAAATAAATTGAAAATTGAATCTTTAGCCTTCTCTTTATTCCAAATTATATTATGTCTAAACCCTGAAGGTGGCCATCACCCTAATGAAAAACTAGTGATCTTATCTATATTAGCCACCAGATACTTGATCTGCAAGAAATGGAAACTTCGAACCCTGCCAACCATCTCTGAAATTAGGAATCATCTAAAGAAACAATGTGTTTTGGAACAGAGAGATACAAACATAGATAACGACTCCGATATAAGGAATTTTTTTAATAAATGGGCAGCTCTTATTAAAACACTCCCAGAGAGGGAAATTGATTATTTGATCTTCCCGTTCAAGAATTCCGAGATAGTCCTGCTTGGCATTTGGTAGATGTGAGGAAAGGCAGAGGGCGATCCAGTATTCCCCTTCCCTTCCTTTTTCTTTCCCCTTGCTTCCCTCCCTCCCCCCCCCCCCCTTTTTCATATTTTTTTTTTTTTTTTTTTTTTTTTTTTTTTCTTTTTTTTCTTTTTTTTTTTTTTTTCTCTTCTCTTTCCTTTTCTCTTATAAAATATAAAAACCCAACAAGGAGTAGTTAAAATGGGAAACACATGTGCTTCTGATTAACTAAATATGTATGTGGATTATTTATATATGCTATGTACTTCTTTTACTCTCGTTTGGTGGCTCCATGTACAAGGTTAAAAACCTTTTCTTTCTTTTTTCTTTGTATGTACATATTGTTGGTTGTAAATAAAGACCATAAAAAAAAAATAACATGTTCCTTTAATCTAGACTGTTCCTTTAATCTAGGCTTGCTTCACCAATTTCTTCCAGAATTTCATTAGCAGGCATTTCTGTTATCTACATATAGGGGCAGATTTATTAAATGTTGAGCTGACATGATTCACTACAGTGAATCATGTCAGCTCAACATCGCTAAATGCCAAGAGCATACGCTGTCTGCATTTATCATTGCACAAGCATTTCTAGTGAAATGCTTGTGCAATTGCGACCCCTGCTCACTGGCGGCCAATCGGCCACAAGAAGGGGCTGTCAATCATCATATCAGTATGATTTCAATCTGACAGGTTAAGGGCCGCTGTTTCTTGACTTCCATTTCAGTTGAGAATGAATTGATGGGCCTTCGAAGCAGCATCTGCGGCCTCATAAATGGAGCCCATAGAGTCGTGTGCCAATAGATGATATCTCGCACATTGAACATGAACTGCAAATGTCACAGAAAAAAATAATTACAACTCTAACAATTAGGAAACAACATTGTTAAATGTGTTTTGTAGCTGTGTGTGATTGTAAAATATCCGTATGTCTGTTTGATTAGGGTAAAGAAGTTTTACTGGATAGTACAAGAGGTGTCTCAGATATCTTGCTAAGGTGAAAGAGGGGAATTCCAGAGCATTCTAGAGCTTTCCAGAGCATTCTAGAGCATTCCAGAGCATTCTAGAGCAGTCAGGATTTCACCCAAAACTAAATTTAAACATGTAATTAAAAAAAGACTCTATCGTCCTTGAGAAGTTTCTGAACTCGCGGTTGTATCTTGCTGCTTTAAGTTTTCTTTTGCGCATATGCTAAAGTGGATTGTTTTATATAGGGATTTGTTATTTGCTTTTTTAGCAATGCTTTGCATGCATTTTGTGAATATCTTTCACAGAGAAAATCCGTCTATGCGGCAAGAAGTTAAAATGGTTAAGAGATGGATTTAGCTCCGTTGATTATAATTTAACTGATCTTGCAACTCATGGATGTGAAAAGTCTTTATGAATTCTGCAATTTTAAAATTCCAAAGTGGGGGCAAGTTTTTTCAGCAATATGTCTGTTTTATGAGTATAACTGAATTTAGGCCTATGTGTATAATTCTTGTAAAGAGATGTAACACCATTTTTTAAAGTGGCAAAGAACTGGCATTCCTGAATTAAACAGTAGTCGGCGAGCCAATCATAAGTGGCATACGTGCATAGCTGTTAGTCAATGGAAACAAATGTAACCTATAAACTGTCCCAATTCCTTAAAGGAACACTGAACCCAATTTTTTTCTTTTGTGATTCAGATAGAACATGCAATTTTAAGCAACTTTGTAATTTACTCCTATTATTAATTTTTCTTCGTTCTCTTGCTATTTTTATTTGAAAAAGAAGGTATCTAAGCTTTTTTTTGTTTAGACTCTGGATAGCACTTTTTTATTGGTGGATGAATTTATCCACTAATCAGCAAGAGCAACCCGGGTTGTCCAACAAAAATTGGCCGGCATCTATACTTACATTCTTGCAATTCAAATAAAGATACCAAGAGAATTAAGAAAATTTGATAATAGGAATAAATTAGAAAGTTGATTAAAATGGCATGCTCTATCTGTATCACGAAATTAAAAAATTGGGTTCAGTGTCCTTTTAATGCTTTATCTGGCACATAACAGGTTAATCTATGGATCAATACATCCAAACATAGATTTTTGTTGGCCAGAAACTGACTGTAGCTTTGGGAATTTTGGCATATTGTTTATGGAACCCTTTGTACATAAAGAAAATATCATACTGTAACCAAACTCCTGCGTGGCTTTAGGGCTATAACTCTAATTCTGAAGCAATTCAATAACTAAACACCAATCTATTTTATATATTCACAGACTGAGCTACTGGTACTAACCTTCTGATGTTAACTTTCATAAAACTGATAAATGTTACGCAAGACTGGCTTGATTTTTGCTACACTGTAATTAATTCAATTTATAATTAACTTTGAGCTGAATTAAACAATGAATTAGAAAGAGTTCTTTTAAAATAACATTTTAATTGCTGAATCCAAAAATGGTGCTCACATTCTGACCATATTCCCCAATATGCTCTTAAAATCCATGGCAGGCCCCTTTCTACTTAATCCTAAATGTGTTTGTGTGCGTGTATGAATATATATATAGATAGATAGATATATAGATAGATAGATAGATAGAGAGAGAGAGAGAGAGATCACTGGTAGAAACCATGCAAGTCACTTGTTATTACCGCGTATAACAGCACTAGCAGAAACCATGCAAGTCACTGGTTATTACCGCATATAACAGCACTGGCAGAAACCATGCAATTCACTGGTTATTACTGCGTATAACAGCACTGGCAGAAACCATACAAGTCACTGGTTATTACAGCATATAACAGCACTGGCAGAAACCATGCAAGTCACTGGTTATTACCGCATATAACAGCACTGGCAGAAACCATGCAAGTCACTGGTTATTACCGCATATAACAGCACTGGCAGAAACCATGCAAGTCACTGGTTATTACCGCGTATAACAGCACTGGTAGAAACCATGCAAGTCACTGGTTATTACCGCGTATAACAGCACTAGCAGAAACCATGCAAGTCACTGGTTATTACCGCATATAACAGCACTGGCAGAAACCATGCAAGTCACTGGTTATTACCGCGTATAACAGCACTGGCAGAAACCATGCAAGTCACTGGTTATTACTGCGTATAACAGCACTGGCAGAAACCATACAAGTAACTGGTTATTACCGCATATAACAGCACTGGCAGAAACCATACAAGTCTCTGGTTATTACTGCGTATAACAGCACTGGCAGAAACCATGCAAGTCACTGGTTATTACCGCGTATAACAGCACTGGCAGAAACCATACAAGTCACTGGTTATTACCGCATATAACAGCACTGGCAGAAACCATGCAAGTCACTGGTTATTACCGCGTATAACAGCACTGGCAGAAACCATACAAGTCTCTGGTTATTACTGCGTATAACAGCACTGGCAGAAACCATGCAAGTCACTGGTTATTACCGCGTATAACAGCACTGGTAGAAACCATACAAGTCACTGGTTATTACGCGTATAACAGCACTGGCAGAAACTATACAAGTCACTGGTTATTACCGCATATAACAGCACTGACAGAAACCATGCAAGTCACTGGTTATTACCGCGTATAACAGCACTGGCAGAAACCATACAAGTCACTGGTTATTACTGAGTATAACAGCACTGGCAGAAACCATACAAGTCACTGGTTATTACCGCGTATAACAGCACTGGCAGAAACCATGCAAGTCACTGGTTATTACCGCGTATAACAGCACTAGCAGAAACCATGCAAGTCACTGGTTATTACCGCATATAACAGCACTGGCAGAAACCATGCAAGTCACTGGTTATTACCGCGTATAACAGCACTGGCAGAAACCATGCAAGTCACTGGTTATTACTGCGTATAACAGCACTGGCAGAAACCATACAAGTCACTGGTTATTACCGCATATAACAGCACTGGCAGAAACCATACAAGTCTCTGGTTATTACTGCGTATAACAGCACTGGCAGAAACCATGCAAGTCACTGGTTATTACCGCGTATAACAGCACTGGCAGAAACCATACAAGTCACTGGTTATTACCGCGTATAACAGCACTGGCAGAAACCATACAAGTCACTGGTTATTACCGCATATAACAGCACTGGCAGAAACCATGCAAGTCACTGGTTATTACCGCGTATAACAGCACTGGCAGAAACCATACAAGTCTCTGGTTATTACTGCGTATAACAGCACTGGCAGAAACCATACAAGTCACTGGTTATTACCGCGTATAACAGCACTGGCAGAAACCATGCAAGTCACTGGTTATTACCGCGTATAACAGCACTGGCAGAAACCATGCAAGTCACTGGTTATTACCGCGTATAACAGCACTGGCAGAAACCATGCAAGTCACTGGTTATTACCGCGTATAACAGCACTGGCAGAAACCATGCAAGTCACTGGTTATTACCGCGTATAACAGCACTGGCAGAAACCATACAAGTCACTGGTTATTACCGCGTATAACAGAACTGGCAGAAACCATGCAAGTCACTGGTTATTACCGCGTATAACAGCACTGGTAGAAACCATGCAAGTCACTGGTTATTACCGCGTATAACAGCACTGGTAGAAACCATGCAAGTCACTGGTTATTACTGCGTATAACAGCACTGGCAGAAACCATACAAGTCACTGGTTATTACCGCTTATAACAGCACTAGCAGAAACCATGCAAGTCACTGGTTATTACCGCATATAACAGCACTGGCAGAAACCATGCAAGTCACTGGTTATTACTGCGTATAACAGCACTGGCAGAAACCATACAAGTCACTGGTTATTACTGCGTATAACAGCACTGGCAGAAACCATACAAGTCACTGGTTATTACCGCGTATAACAGCACTGGCAGAAACCATGCAAGTCACTGGTTATTACCGTGTATAACAGCACTGGCAGAAACCATGCAAGTCACTGGTTATTACCGCGTATAACAGCACTGGCAGAAACCATGCAAGTCACTGGTTATTACTGCGTATAACAGCACTGGCAGAAACCATGCAAGTCACTGGTTATTACCGCGTATAACAGCACTGGCAGAAACCATACAAGTCACTGGTTATTACCGCGTATAACAGCACTGGCAGAAACCATACAAGTCACTGGTTATTACCGCGTATAACAGCACTGGCAGAAACCATACAAGTCACTGGTTATTACCGCGTATAACAGCACTGGCAGAAACCATGCAAGTCAATGGTTATTACCGCGTATAACAGCACTGGCAGAAACCATGCAAGTCACTGGTTATTACCGCGTAAAACAGCACTGGCAGAAACCATGCAAGTCACTGGTTTATTACTGCGTATAACTGCACTGGCAGAAACCATGCAAGTCACTGGTTATTACCGCGTATAACAGCACTGGCAGTAACCATGCAAGTCACTGGTTATTACCGCATATAACAGCACTGGCAGAAACCATGCAAGTCACTGGTTATTACCGCGTATAACAGCACTGGCAGTAACCATGCAAGTCACTGGTTATTACCGCATATAACAGCACTGGCAGAAACCATGCAAGTCACTGGTTATTACCGCGTATAACAGCACTGGCAGAAACCATGCAAGTCACTGGTTATTACCGCATATAACAGCACTGGCAGAAACCATGCAAGTCACTGGTTTATTACCGCATATAACAGCACTGGCAGAAACCATGCAAGTCACTGGTTATTACTGCGTATAACAGCACTGGCAGAAACCATACAAGTCACTGGTTATTACTGCATATAACAGCACTGGCAGAAACCATGCAAGTCACTGGTTTATTACCGCATATAACAGCACTGGCAGAAACCATGCAAGTCACTGGTTATTACTGCGTATAACAGCACTGGCAGAAACCATACAAGTCACTGGTTATTACTGCATATAACAGCACTGGCAGAAACCATACAAGTCACTGGTTATTACTGCGTATAACAGCACTGGCAGAAACCATGCAAGTCACTGGTTTATTACCGCATATAACAGCACTGGCAGAAACCATACAAGTCACTGGTTATTACTGCGTATAACAGCACTGGCAGAAACCATACAAGTCACTGGTTATTACTGCATATAACAGCACTGGCAGAAACCATGCAAGTCACTGGTTATTACCGCATATAACAGCACTGGCAGAAACCATGCAAGTCACTGGTTATTACTGCGTATAACAGCACTGGCAGAAACCATGCAAGTCACTGGTTATTACTGCGTATAACAGCACTGGCAGAAACTATACAAGTCACTGGTTATTACCGCATATAACAGCACTGGCAGAAACCATGCAAGTCACTGGTTATTACCGCGTATAACAGCACTGGCAGAAACCATGCAAGTCACTGGTTATTACTGCGTATAACAGCACTGGCAGAAACCATGCAAGTCACTGGTTATTACCGCATATAACAGCACTGGCAGAAACCATGCAAGTCACTGGTTATTACTGCGTATAACAGCACTGGCAGAAACCATGCAAGTCACTGGTTATTACTGTGTATAACAGCACTGGCAGAAACCATACAAGTCACTGGTTATTACCGCATATAACAGCACTGGCAGAAACCATACAAGTCACTGGTTATTACCGCATATAACAGCACTGGCAGAAACCATGCAAGTCACTGGTTATTACCGCATATAACAGCACTGGCAGAAACCATGCAAGTCACTGGTTATTACCGCATATAACAGCACTGGCAGAAACCATGCAAGTCACTGGTTATTACCGCGTATAACAGCACTGGCAGAAACCATGCAAGTCACTGGTTATTACTGCGTATAACAGCACTGGCAGAAACCATGCAAGTCACTGGTTATTACTGCGTATAACAGCACTGGCAGAAACCATGCAAGTCACTGGTTATTACCGCATATAACAGCACTGGCAGAAACCATGCAAGTCACTGGTTATTACCGCGTATAACAGCACTGGCAGAAACCATGCAAGTCACTGGTTATTACTGCGTATAACAGCACTGGCAGAAACCATGCAAGTCACTGGTTATTACTGTGTATAACAGCACTGGCATAGTTACAATTTGCTAATCTCTAATATTAAGGAATACTTGTAGCAAATGTTATGCTTCAGAATCATTTGTTTCCGACTAAAATGAAAATGCACCATAGAATCTCAAACACAGGGTCACACAAAATTAGAAAATGGAAATATGTTTCTGATTCCCTAGCTATAATCTCAAAATATATTCCAACTAGTTCTGGCAGAAACAAGAAACACTGCTGCAAAATGATACATTTTTTATGAATTTAGATATCTTTGACAGCTTATGTGGTACAAAAAAACAAACAAACAAAATGCTAAAGTCTGGGATTAATTGGTTAAGAACAAATAATAACACAACATTCAAATTATTTCATTTATTTTAATGGATTTTTTTGTTATTGAAAATCTGATACCAAACATTTTAGGAAACATTTTTAGACCTCATATATCTGGTTGCTAATTGTATTCAAATATTTATATATCGTGTTAGATATAATCTTATTATATCTAATTGCATTTGGTTAAACAAATTAAGATGTACGGTTTTTATAATTGTTATGATTATTTATCCCTTCCTGTGCATATCTTATTACATGGTATGGGGGCTTATTTAATCATCCGACTCATCCTGAAATTTCCTTGTTTGATGGATGTGTTTGCTATTACTGTGATAATTATCAAACATTTAACGTTTTGTTTTTTTGCAGAAAGATTTAAAGGAGAGGTGACAAGAAATGGTTTTAATTAATAGGGAATATTGGGCTGGTCTATATTATACCTCTCAACCCAAGAGGGTTAATTTTACTCTTCAAGGGACATTAAACACTAAGGGCTAGATTACAAGTGGAGCGCTAAATTATTGTGCTCCTGCAAATGGGCAATAGTTAACCGGCGGTAGCAATAAGCGCTCAGAAAATTAACCAGCGATCAGATCTCTGGTTAATTTTCTAAAAGTGCCCCAAATGCCCTGAAAATAGAGGGTATTATAATCTTTTATTCAAAAAAATGCAGCTTTAGGCAATTTTTGAGGGTGTAAAGTTGGTTGGAGTGGGGTGTTAGAAAAAAATGACACTGAAAAGTGCCTTTACATTGTGGTCTATGGGACCTGTGTGTTCCCAATAAATATAAATTATATGCTTATATACATATATATTTATGTGTTAATACGTGTATATACATTTGCTGCCCGCTGCACAACTTACCCCTTCGCTGCCCGAGGTTCTGATGCCGTCTCTGATAGCATCAGAACGAGGCTCCCATTGGAGCCTATTGAAGCGCGCTCTTGTGAGAGCAATTCTTCATAAAATGTGCAAAAAGGTCACCATGTGAATGCAGTGAAACCTAGATTTCAACATGGCGACACATATGACTAGAGGGAAGCAGAGGATAACCTCAATAAAGTGTTTTTAAAATGTATTTTGTGCTAAATGCCCCTTTAATATTCACAGGAATCTTTAGCACTGTTCCTGATGAATGCTAAGAAATTATCCCTGTGAAGCAAAATGTTCAGAATCTTGGTTAAAAATGTGCACCTTACACTATAAGTTCTACTTAAACACATTCATGTAAAATCCTAGCAAACTATAGGGTTGGCTACAATCTGTTATTTCATCATTATCAGCTTTTTTGGTTTCCCTTTGATCCCAATCATTTATTTTCATCAGCAGACCTTACATTTTTGAATTGTTGAAAAATGGCCCTATACTTAAAGGGACACTGAACCCACTTTTTTTCTTTTGTGAGTCAGATAGAGCATGACATTTTAAGGAACTTTGTAATTTACTCCTATTATCAAATTTTCTTAATTTTCTTGCGGCTAGATTTAGAGTTTGGCGGTAGCCGTCAAAACCAGCGTTAGAGGCTCCTAACGCTGGTTTTGGGCTACCGCTGGTATTTAGAGTCAGTCAGGAAAGGGTCTAACGCTCACTTTGCAGCCGCGACTTTTCCATACCGCAGATCCCCCTACGCCATTTGCGTATCCTATCTTTTCAATGGGATCTTCCTAACGCCGGTATTTAGAGTCTTGGCTGAAGTGAGCGTTAGAAATCTAACGACAAACTCCAGCAGCAGAAAAAAGCCAGTAGTTAAGAGCTTTCTGGGCTAACGCCGGTTCATAAAGCTCTTAACTACTGTGCTCTAAAGTACACTAACACCCATAAACTACCTATGTACCCCTAAACCGAGGTCCCCCCTATTAAAAATTTTTAACCCCTAATCTGCCGCTCCATACACCGCCGCCACCTACGTTATCCCTATGTACCCCTAATCTGCTGCCCCTAATACCACTGAACCCTATATTATATTTATTAACCCCTAATCTGCCGCCCCCGCTATCGCTGACCCCTGCATATTATTATTATCCCCTAATCTGCCGCTCCGTACACCACCGCAACCTACGTTATCCCTATGTACCCCTAATCTGCTGCCCCTAACACCGCCGACCCCTATATTATATTTATTAACCCCTAATCTGCCGCCCCCAACGTCGCCTCCACCTACCTACAATTATTAACCCCTAATCTGCCGACCGGACCTCACAGCTACTCTAATAAATGTATTAACCCCTAAAGCTAAGTCTAACCCAAACACTAACACCCCCCTAAGTTAAATATAATTTAAATCTAACTAAATAAATTAACTCTTATTAAATAAATTATTCCTATTCAAAGCTAAATACTTACCTGTAAAATAAACCCTAATATAGCTACAATATAAATTATAATTATATTGTAGCTATTTTAGGATTAATATTTATTTTACAGGCAACTTGGTAATTATTTTAACCAGGTACAATAGCTATTAAATAGTTAATAACTATTTAATAGCTACCTAGTTAAAATAATTACAAAATTACCTGTAAAATAAATCCTAACCTAAGTTACAATTAAACCTAACACAACACTATCAATAAATTAATTAAATACAATACCTACAAAAAAATACAATGAAATAAACTAACTAAAGTACAAAAAATAAAAAAGAACTAAGTTACAAAAAATAAAAAAAAATATTTACAAACATTAGAAAAATATTACAACAATTTTAAGCTAATTACACCTACTCTAAGCCCCCTAATAAAATAACAAAGACCCCCAAAATAAAAAAATGCCCTACCCTATTCTAAAATTAAAATAGAAAAGCTCTTTTACCTTACCAGCCCTTAAAAGGGCCATTTGCGGGGCATGCCCCAAAGAATTCAGCTCTTTTGCCTGGAAAAAAAACATACAATACCCCCCCCAACATTACAGCCCACCACCCACATACCCCTAATCTAACCCAAACCCCCCTTAAATAAACCTAACACTAAGCCCCTGAAGATCTTCCTACCTTATCTTCACCACACCGGGTATCAGCGATCCGTCCAGGCTCCGATGTCTTGATCCAAGCCCAAGCGGGGGGCTGAAGACATCCATCCTCCAGCTGAAGTCTTGATCCAAGCGGGCAGAAGAGGACATCCGGACCGGCAAACATCTTCATCCAAGCCGCATCTTCTATGTTCTTCCATCCGATGACGACCGGCTGATCTTCAAGACCTCCAGCGCGGATCCATCCTCTTCTTCCGACGACTAGACGACGAATGAAGGTTCCTTTAAGGGACGTCATCCAAGATGGTGTCCCTCGAATTCCGATTGGCTGATAGGATTCTATCAGCCAATCAGAATTAAGGTAGGAAAATTTTGATTGGCTGATGGAATCAGCCAATCAGATTCAAGTTCAATCCGATTGGCTGATCCAATCAGCCAATCAGATTGAGCTCGCATTCTATTGGCTGTTCCGATCAGCCAATAGAATGCGAGCTCAATCTGATTGGCTGATCGGATCAGCCAATCGGATTGAACTTGAATCTGATTGGCTGATTCCATCAGCCAATCAGAATTTTCCTATCTTAATTCCGATTGGCTGATAGAATCCTATCAGCCAATCGGAATTCGAGGGATGCCATCTTGGATGACGTCCCTTAAAGGAACCGTCATTCGTCGGGAAGTCATCGGTGAAGATGGATGTTCCGCGTCGGCTGGATGAACTACATGGATTCGGAAGAAAGAAGATTGAAGATGCCGCTTGATAGAAGACTTCAGTCGGATCATGGACCTCTTCAGCTCCCGCTTGGATGAAGACTTCAGCCGGATCATGGACATCTTCAGCCCCCCGCTTGGGCTTGGATCAAGACATCGGAAGCTCTTCTGGATCGATCGGTGAACCCGGCGTGGTGAAGACAAGGTAGGGAGATCTTCAGGGGCTTAGTGTTAGGTTTATTTAAGGGGGGTTTGGGTTAAATTAGGGGTATGTGGGTGGTGGGTTGTAATGTTGGGGGGGTATTGTATGTTTTTTTGTTACAGGCAAAAGAGCTGAATTCTTTGGGGCATGCCCCGCAAAGGGCCCTTTTCAGGGCTGGTAAGGTAAAAGAGCTTTTCTATTTTAATTTTAGAATAGGGTAGGGCATTTTTTTATTTTGGGGGTCTTTGTTATTTTATCAGGGGGCTTAGAGTAGGTGTAATTAGTTTAAAATTGTTGTAATATTTTTCTAATGTTTGTAAATATTTTTTTATTTTTTGTAACTTAGTTCTTTTTTATTTTTTGTACTTTAGTTAGTTTATTTCATTGTATTTATTTGTAGGTATTGTATTTAATTAATTTATTGATAGTGTAGTGTTAGGTTTAATTGTAGATAATTGTAGATAGTTTAATTAATTTATTGATAGTGTAGTGTTAGGTTTAATTGTAACTTAGGTTAGGATTGATTTTACAGGTAATTTTGTAATTATTTTAACTAGGTAGCTATTAAATAGTTATTAACTATTTAATAACTATTGTACCTGGTTAAAATAATTGCAAAGTTGCCTGTAAAATAAATATTAATCCTAAAATAGCTACAATATAATTATAATTTATATTGTAGCTATATTAGGGTTTATTTTACAGGTAAATATTTAGCTTTAAATAGCAATAATTTATTTAATAAGAGTTGTGATAACAATCTAATACATTTAGCAGCTATTTTTCACTTTACACAAATTCTACAGTTAAAAGTACTTGATAGGCCCCAAGACAGCACTTTCTGAATTATTAACGACTACCAAAAAGATTATAGAATGGAACACTGGTGCTGAGCTAAAGACACTGGTGCTGAGCTATAGACACTGGTGCTGAGCTAAAGACACTGGTGCTGAGCTAAAGACACTGGTGCTGAGCTAGAGACACTGGTGCTGAGCTAAAGACACTGGTGCTGAGCTAGAGACACTGGTGCTGAGCTAAAGGCACTGGTGCTGAGCTAAAGACACTGGTGCTGAGCTAAAGACACTGGTGCTGAGCTATAGACACTGGTGCTGAGCTATAGACACTGGTGCTGAGCTATAGACACTGGTGCTGAGCTAAAGACACTGGTGCTGAGCTAAATACACTGGTACTGAGCTATAGACACTGGTGCTGAGCTATAGACACTGGTGCTGAGCTAAAGACACTGGTGCTGAGCTAAAGACACTGGTGCTGAGCTAGAGACACTGGTGCTGAGCTAGAGACACTGGTACTTAGCTAAAGACACTGGTACTGAGCTAAAGACACTGGTGCTGAGCTAAAGACACTGGTGCTGAGCTAAAGACACTGGTGCTGAGCTAGAGACACTGGTGCTGAGCTAAAGACACTGGTGCTGAGCTAGAGACACTGGTGCTGAGCTAAAGACACTGGTGCTGAGCTAAAGACACTGGTACTGAGCTATAGACACTGGTGCTGAGCTATAGACACTGGTGCTGAGCTATAGACACTGGTGCTGAGCTAAAGACACTGGTGCTGAGCTAAAGACACTGGTGCTGAGCTATAGACACTGGTGCTGAGCTATAGACACTGGTGCTGAGCTAGAGACACTGGTGCTGAGCTAAAGACACTGGTACTGAGCTAAAGACACTGGTGCTGAGCTAGAGACACTGGTACTGAGCTAAATACACTGGTGCTGAGCTAAAGACACTGGTGCTGAGCTAAAGACACTGGTGCTGAGCTAAAGACACTGGTGCTGAGCTAAAGACACTGGTGCTGAGCTAGAGACACTGGTGCTGAGCTAAAGACACTGGTACTGAGCTAGAGACACTGGTGCTGAGCTAGAGACACTGGTGCTGAGCTAGAGACACTGGTGCTGAGCTAAAGACACTGGTGCTGAGCTAGAGACACTGGTGCTGAGCTAAAGACACTGGTGCTGAGCTATAGACACTGGTGCTGAGCTAAAGACACTGGTGCTGAGCTATAGACACTGGTGCTGAGCTAAAGACAATGGTGCTGAGCTAAAGACACTGGTGCTGAGCTAAAGACACTGGTACTGAGCTAGAGACACTGGTGCTGAGCTAAATACACTGGTGCTGAGCTAGAGACACTGGTACTGAGCTAAAGACACTGGTGCTGAGCTAGAGACACTGGTGCTGAGCTATAGACACTGGTGCTGAGCTAAAGACACTGGTGCTGAGCTAAAGACACTGGTGCTGAGCTAAAGACACTGGTGCTGAGCTAAAGACACTGGTGCTGAGCAAGAGACACTGGTGCTGAGCTAAAGACACTGGTGCTGAGCTAAAGACACTGGTGCTGAGCTAGAGACACTGGTGCTGAGCTAAAGACACTGGTGCTGAGCTAAAGACACTGGTGCTGAGCTAGAGACGCTGAGCTAAAGACACTGGTGCTGAGCTAAAGACACTGGTGCTGAGCTAAAGACACTGGTGCTGAGCTAGAGACACTGTTGCTGAGCTAAAGACACTGGTGCTGAGCTAAAGACATGGTGCTGAGCTAGAGACACTGGTGCTGAGCTAGAGACACTGGTGCTGAGCTATAGACACTGGTGCTGAGCTAGAGACACTGGTGCTGAGCTAAAGACACTGGTGCTGAGCTAAAGACACTGGTGCTGAGCTAAAGACACTGGTGCTAGAGCTATAGACACTGGTACTGAGCTAAAGACCACTGGTGCTGAACTAAAGACACTGGTACTGAGCTAGAGACACTGGTGCTGAGCTAAAGGACACTGGTACTGAGCTAGAGACACTGGTGCTGAGCTAAAGACACTGGTACTGAGCTAAAGACACCTGGTGCTGAGCTAACAGACACTGGTGACTGAGCTAAAGACACTGGTGCTAGAGCTAAAGACACTGGTGCTGAGCTAAAGACACTGGTTCTGAGCTAGAGACACTGGTGCTGAGCTAAAGACACTGGTGCTGAGCTAAATACACTGGTGCTGAGCTAAAGACACTGGTGCTGAGCTAGAGACACTGGTACTGAGCTAAAGACACTGGTTCTGAGCTAAAGACACTGGTGCTGAGCTAAAGACACTGGTCTGAGCTAAAGACACTGGTAGCTGAGCTAAAGACACTGGTGCTGAGCTAAAGACAACTGGTGCTGAGCTAAAGACTCTGGTGCTGAGCTAAAGACACTGGTACTGAGCTAAAGACACTGGTGCTGAGCTAGGAGACGACATGGTACTGAGCTAAAGACACTGGTGCTGAGCTAAAGACACTGGTCGCTGAGCTAAAGACACTGGTGCTGAGCTTGAGACACTGGTGCTGAGCTAAAGACACTGGTGCTGAGCTAGAGACACTGGTGCTGAGCTAAAGACACTGGTGCTGAGCTAAAGACACTGGTGCTGAGCTAAAGACACTGGTGCTGAGCTAAAGACACTGGTACTGAGCTAAAGACACTGGTGCTGAGCTAAAGACACTGGTGCTGAGCTAAAGACACTGGTGCTGAGCTAAAGACACTGGTGCTGAGCTAGAGACACTGGTGCTGAGCTAAAGACACTGGTGCTGAGCTAGAGACACTGGTGCTGAGCTAAGACACTGGTGCTGAGCTAAAGACACTGGTTCTGAGCTAAAGACACTGGTACTGAGCTAAAGACACTGGTGCTGAGCTAAAGACACTGGTGCTGAGCTAAAGACACTGGTGCTGAGCTAAAGACACTGGTGCTGAGCTAAAGACACTGGTGCTGAGCTATAGACACTGGTGCTGAGCTAAAGACACTGGTGCTGAGCTAGAGACACTGGTGCTGAGCTAAAGACACTGGTGCTGAGCTAAAGACACTGGTGCTGAGCTAGAGACACTGGTACTGAGCTAAAGACACTGGTACTGAGCTAAAGACACTGGTGCTGAGCTAAAGACACTGGTACTGAGCTAGAGACACTGGTGCTGAGCTAGAGACACTGGTGCTGAGCTAGAGACACTGGTACTGAGCTAAAGACACTGGTGCTGAGCTAAAGACACTGGTGCTGAGCTAAAGACACTGGTGCTGAGCTAAAGACACTGGTACTGAGCTAAAGACACTGGTGCTGAGCTAAAGACACTGGTACTGAGCTAGAGACACTGGTGCTGAGCTAAAGACACTGGTGCTGAGCTAAAGACACTGGTGCTGAGCTAGAGACACTGGTGCTGAGCTAAAGACACTGGTGCTGAGCTAAAGATACTGGTGCTGAGCTAAAGACACTGGTACTGAGCTAAAGACACTGGTGCTGAGCTAGAGACACTGGTGCTGAGCTAAAGACACTGGTGCTGAGCTAAAGACACTGGTGCTGAGCTAGGAGACACTGGTGCTGAGCTAGGAGACACTGGTGCTGAGCTAAAGGACACTGGTGCTTGAGCATAGAAGACACCTGGTGCTGAGCTAGGAGGACTCTGGTGCTGAGCTAGAGGACACTGGTGCTGAGCTAAAGACACTGGTGCTGAGCTAAAGACACTGGTGCTGAGCTAAATACACTGGTGCTGAGCTAAAGACACTGTGCTGAGCTATTACACTGGTTGCTGAGCTACAGACACTGGTGACTGAGCTAAATAACACTGCACTGGTGCTGAGCTAGAGACACTGGTGCTGAGCTAAAACATACCTGGTGCTGAGCTAGAGAAACTGGTGCTGAGCTAAAGACACTGGTGCTGAGCTAAGACACAGGGTGCTCGAGCTAGAGACACTGGTGCTAGAGCTAAGAGCACTGGTGCTGAGCTAGAGACACTGGTGTCTGAGCTAGAGGACACTGGTGCTGAGCTAAAGACACTGGTGCTGAGCTAAAGACACTGGAGCTGAGCTAAAGACACTGGTGCTGAGCTAAAGACACTGGTGCTGAGCTAAAGACACTGGTGCTGAGCTAAAGACACTGGTGCTGAGCTAAATACACTGGTGCTGAGCTAAAGACACTGGTGCTGAGCTAAAGACACTGGTGCTGAGCTAAAGACACTGGTGCTGAGCTAAAGACACTGGTGCTGAGCTAGAGACACTGGTACTGAGCTAAAGACACTGGTGCTGAGCTAAAGACACTGGTACTGAGCTAAAGACACTGGTGCTGAGCTAGAGACACTGGTGCTGAGCTAAAGACACTGGTGCTGAGCTAGAGACACTGGTGCTGAGCTAGAGACACTGGTGCTGAGCTAAAGACACTGGTACTGAGCTAAATACACTGGTGCTGAGCTAAAGACACTGGTGCTGAGCTAAAGACACTGGTGCTGAGCTAGAGACACTGGTGCTGAGCTAAAGACACTGGTGCTGAGCTAAAGACACTGGTGCTGAGCTAAAGACACTGGTACTGAGCTAAAGACACTGGTACTGAGCTAAATACACTGGTGCTGAGCTAAAGACACTGGTGCTGAGCTAAAGACACTGGTACTGAGCTAAAGACACTGGTGCTGAGCTAAGGACACTGGTACTGAGCTAAATACACTGGTGCTGAGCTAAAGACACTGGTACTGAGCTAGAGACACTGGTGCTGAGCTAGAGACACTGGTACTGAGCTAGAGACACTGGTGCTGAGCTAAAGACACTGGTACTGAGCTAGAGACACTGGTGCTGAGCTAGAGACACTGGTGCTGAGCTAGAAAGACACTAGGTGCTGAGCTAGAGACACTGGTGCTGAGCTAAAGACACTGGTGCTGAGCTAAAGACACTGGTGCTGAGCTAAAGACACTGGTACTGAGCTAGAGACACTGGTGCTGAGCTAGAGACACTGGTGCTGAGCTAGAGACACTGGTACTGAGCTAAAGACACTGGTGCTGAGCTAGAGACACTGGTACTGAGCTAAAGACACTGGTGCTGAGCTAGAGACACTGGTACTGAGCTAAATACACTGGTGCTGAGCTAGAGACACTGGTACTGAGCTAGAGACACTGGTGCTGAGCTAAAGACACTGGTGCTGAGCTAAAGACACTGGTGCTGAGCTAGAGACACTGGTGCTGAGCTAAAGACACTGGTGCTGAGCTAAAGATACTGGTGCTGAGCTAAAGACACTGGTACTGAGCTAAAGACACTGGTGCTGAGCTAGAGACACTGGTGCTGAGCTAAAGACACTGGTGCTGAGCTAAAGACACTGGTGCTGAGCTAGAGACACTGGTGCTGAGCTAAAGACACTGGTGCTGAGCTAAAGAAACTGGTGCTTAGCTAAAGACACTGGTGCTGAGCTAGAGACATCTGGGTGCTGAGCTAGAGACACTGGTACTGAGCTAAAGACACTGGTGCTGAGCTAAAGACACTGGTGCTGAGCTAAATACACTGGTGCTGAGCTAAAGACACTGGTGCTGAGCTAAATACACTGGTGCTGAGCTAAAGACACTGGTGCTGAGCTATAGACACTGGTGCTGAGCTAGAGACACTGGTGCTGAGCTAAATACACTGGTACTGAGCTAGAGACACTGGTGCTGAGCTAAAGACACTGGTGCTGAGCTAAAGACACTGGTGCTGAGCTAGAGACACTGGTGCTGAGCTAGAGACACTGGTGCTGAGCTAGAGACACTGGTGCTGAGCTAGAGACACTGGTGCTGAGCTAAAGACACTGGTACTGAGCTAAAGACACTGGTGCTGAGCTAAAGACACTGGTGCTGAGCTAAAGACACTGGTGCTGAGCTAAAGACACTGGTGCTGAGCTAAAGACACTGGGTGCTGAGCTAAATACACTGGTGCTGAGCTAAAGACACTGGTGCTGAGCTAAAGACACTGGTGCTGAGCTAAAGACACTGGTGCTGAGCTAAAGACACTGGTGCTGAGCTAGAGACACTGGTACTGAGCTAAAGACACTGGTGCTGAGCTAAAGACACTGGTACTGAGCTAAAGACACTGGTGCTGAGCTAGAGACACTGGTGCTGAGCTAAAGACACTGGTGCTGAGCTAGAGACACTGGTGCTGAGCTAGAGACACTGGTGCTGAGCTAAAGACACTGGTACTGAGCTAAATACACTGGTGCTGAGCTAAAGACACTGGTGCTGAGCTAAAGACACTGGTGCTGAGCTAGAGACACTGGTGCTGAGCTAAAGACACTGGTGCTGAGCTAAAGACACTGGTGCTGAGCTAAAGACACTGGTACTGAGCTAAAGACACTGGTACTGAGCTAAATACACTGGTGCTGAGCTAAAGACACTGGTGCTGAGCTAAAGACACTGGTACTGAGCTAAAGACACTGGTGCTGAGCTAAGGACACTGGTACTGAGCTAAATACACTGGTGCTGAGCTAAAGACACTGGTACTGAGCTAAATACACTGGTGCTGAGCTAAAGACACTGGTGCTGAGCTAAAGACACTGGTGCTGAGCTAAAGACACTGGTACTGAGCTAGAGACACTGGTGCTGAGCTAAAGACACTGGTGCTGAGCTAAAGACACTGGTGCTGAGCTAAAGACACTGGTGCTGTGCTGAGCTAAAGACACTGGTGCTGAGCTAGAGACACTGGTACTGAGCTAAAGACACTGGTACTGAGCTAAAGACACTGGTGCTGAGCTAAAGACACTGGTGCTGAGCTAAATACACTGGTGCTGAGCTAAATACACTGGTGCTGAGCTAAAGACACTGGTGCTGAGCTAGAGACACTGGTGCTGAGCTAAATACACTGGTGCTGAGCTAAATACACTGGTGCTGAGCTAAAGACACTGGTACTGAGCTAAAGACACTGGTGCTGAGCTAAAGACACTGGTACTGAGCTAAAGACACTGGTACTGAGCTAAAGACACTGGTGCTGAGCTAAAGACACTGGTGCTGAGCTAGAGACACTGGTACTGAGCTAAAGACACTGGTGCTGAGCTAAAGACACTGGTGCTGAGCTAAAGACACTGGTGCTTAGCTAAAGACACTGGTGCTGAGCTAGAGACACTGGTGCTGAGCTAGAGACACTGGTACTGAGCTAAAGACACTGGTGCTGAGCTAAAGACACTGGTGCTGAGCTAAATACACTGGTGCTGAGCTAAAGACACTGGTGCTGAGCTAAATACACTGGTGCTGAGCTAAAGACACTGGTGCTGAGCTATAGACACTGGTGCTGAGCTAGAGACACTGGTGCTGAGCTAAATACACTGGTACTGAGCTAGAGACACTGGTGCTGAGCTAAAGACACTGGTGCTGAGCTAAAGACACTGGTGCTGAGCTAGAGACACTGGTGCTGAGCTAGAGACACTGGTGCTGAGCTAGAGACACTGGTGCTGAGCTAGAGACACTGGTGCTGAGCTAAAGACACTGGTACTGAGCTAAAGACACTGGTGCTGAGCTAAAGACACTGGTGCTGAGCTAAAGACACTGGTGCTGAGCTAAAGACGCTGGTGCTGAGCTAAATACACTGGTGCTGAGCTAAAGACACTGGTGCTGAGCTAAAGACACTGGTGCTGAGCTAAAGACACTGGTGCTGAGCTAGAGACACTGGTGCTGAGCTAAAGACACTGGTGCTGAGCTAAAGACACTGGTGCTGAGCTAGAGACACTGGTACTGAGCTAAAGACACTGGTGCTGAGCTAAAGACACTGGTACTGAGCTAAAGACACTGGTGCTGAGCTAGAGACACTGGTGCTGAGCTAAAGACACTGGTGCTGAGCTAGAGACACTGGTGCTGAGCTAGAGACACTGGTGCTGAGCTAAAGACACTGGTACTGAGCTAAATACACTGGTGCTGAGCTAAAGACACTGGTGCTGGGGGCGGAGCTAACCAGCAAGCTGAGAGGACGTGATTAACAAGAGCTCCTAGTACATAATATAGTAATACATATTTTAAACTAAGTCCTAACAGCCAAAGAACTGATTATCCAGCTTTGTGGGATACCACATATGGCCAAGAAGTGGTGGGTCAAATCTCGGGCGCTTTTGTGCAAGTTTAGAGTGGCCCGACTTTCAGGACCGGACTGAAATTGGGAAACACTGGGGATGCGGCCTACCCCGGGCCGGAGGACATACAATTAAATGATAACATTATCGGGAAGCAAATCCCTGCCGCCCGACCAGATAAGACACGCCAGGTGGCCCTAAAGATTAACTACAGCATACTGCTGAAGCTAAATGATAGGTGTTCAGCAGTTGCGGCTGGGAGCACGTTGGGGCCTTTTGAGAACCGGAACGAAGATGGCGGATCACCGCATGGCTATCCTGGCTCTCCTTGAAAATTACGGCCACCAGCTGATGAGCCGGCTGGATCGGCTTATACAAATTAGCAGAGCGCGCAGTCCGGATCGAGCTGGGGTCGGGTGTCTGGAGCGAGAGACCGCGGCTTCTGATTTAGGTGAGATCACCCCCCCGGAGACTCCCGCCAGCCATTTTCCCTCAGGAATAGCCCCCGCCTAGAAGCTGCCCCAGCCTATAACAGGGGTAATTGCCCACCGCATGTTTCTGCCCAGAGAGGGGAGATTGACCCACCTGTGCCAGAAGGAACCCGGGACTGCCCGATAGACCTAACAGCTGCGAGGGCCATCGATGACAGGACTCTTGACCGGGGAAGCGTGTGGCCCGGGCTGCTGGTTGTTCGGGCGTCACTTCGTCTAGACAGTGGACCCCACACTCCACGCTGTTCCGGTGGCCTGCAATGTAGTTGCTCCTTGAAGACACCATGTGTGCAGGGTATACAGGTTCATAGGGACTGCTGGGGGAACATGCCTCACCAGAATAAGTCTTACAGGAAGACAGGTGTGGGGTGACTCTTCATGTCTGTTGTGGGGCTATATATCATCACTCTGGTACCGCTGTTATGCCCCTGCACAACCTACATGGTGACTCTTATTTTTTTTCCCTCTCCTACTTCATGACGGCACTGATGCCTGAGACATTATTAACCCCGTTTAGGAGAACAACCGCAGAACTTTAGATGCACCCTCTCTGCTGTGGGTACACATGCCACTTGTCGCCTGAGGACATGCTGACCAATACCCAGTTGGCAATTTGTTTTTTAATACAAGCAGGGGGATCACAGCGCATATAACACCAACCTGTTTGCTTAAGTGCACTACTGCCTGTAATTTAGTACGGGGTCTAGGGACTCTATATTCAAGATGAACACTGTATGAGAATATGTTGATTTTGGGACTAAGCTTACTCATGTTCTATAATGCACAGTTCCCACATAGGCTTGTAGCACCTGCTTAATGGATATTATAGCCTAGTTAGATCTTAGAATGTTTTACATATTCATACAACCTTACTGGTTACTGTGAAACTCTATCATGCATGACAAACCTTGGTGTAGGTAGTTTCCTGTGAGTTAACTTAGAGTGACTATGCTATGTTTAGTTAATATTATTGATATCTCCCTATTTAGCGGCATACATTGGTCAGGGAGCCCTCATCTAGATAAGCACATAGTTTCTTTGGGACTAGCACCACAGCGTATATATTAATGCAGAGGGACCACTAATAACCCCTAGCCCTTATTTAGGGAGTATCTGTGAACTGTATTGACTGGTCCTACAGCTTTGTAACTAAGTATGACATCAACCTACTTTATGAATATAAGATATAATTAATTAAAAGATTAGTTTCTCATTACTCATAGTGAATAAAATTTACACAGGTTACTCTTTATTCCAGTCAGGAGAACTAGACTCAGTGACCTACAGGTCGTACATATTAACTGTTCTATTTACTATCCTGAGCTATAAATATATTACTCAGTTAAGATGACCTTTTGGTAGGTTGCTTTGACCTCTATCACACAGATTGTGAGTTTCTTCCCCCTTACCTTTGTGTTCAGTTTCAAATAATGTTAAGTTGTTACATTAGTATTCTATGTTCCTCAAAGCAGCTAGACTATATTAGCTATAGCATAGCCCCCGCATAGGCTTGAAGCAATCATCTCCGCAGACACTAAAACTTATATAGCCTTCTATGTGTTTCGCATTTCTAGGTTCACTTTGGGGTTGTTTGCCTTGTTAGATATGACAATTGATAGCTGGAGGCTATGCTATTCCCAACCTAACCTCCGCCCCCCCCCCCCACACTTCTTATGCGGTTAGGGCCGTAACCTTTCCACCGCATAACTTTTTGACAGAGTATAGTAGTCTCTGTCCTACCTGCAGAGCTATGCTCCAGTCTTTCCCTGCATTTCTGTAGCATGGCTCTCGGGGTTCCAATACAGGAAACTCAAGTTCATTCACGATTTCCTGTGTCTCTGAAGTGTTCATATGATAATAGTTTTAGCAATATGTATGCTCCTTTAACTGCTCAGTGTTAATGGTTTATTTGGATTTAGATAATAATTGTGGATTGTTTTGCATGTCACCTGTAATAACTGTTGATCTGTAGAGCTACATTGGTGCCCTCTTATACTTCACTGTTCTGGTATAGTGTGTTCATTCCATAATCTGTATTTATCTGACTTACACTGAAACTGCAAATTTCACTATTATCTTCATTGACATGTCCTCAACCACTTTATTCAATTTGTGGGCCCTTGATTGGCCCTGTCTGTCTGAGGACTAAGCGAACCTATAAGATTTAAAAACTGAGGTGCCCAAAATGCCATGTCATGTCAGTATAACGTATGTTGTGGAATGTACTCTGTTGATGAGACTGTTGTATTTATGCTATTTTAACCTCAATAAAATAAAAATTTAAAAAAAAAAAGACACTGGTGCTGAGCTAAAGACACTGGTGCTGAGCTAGAGACACTGGTGCTGAGCTAAAGACACTGGTGCTGAGCTAAAGACACTGGTGCTGAGCTAAAGACACTGGTACTGAGCTAAAGACACTGGTGCTGAGCTAAAGACACTGGTGCTGAGCTAAAGACACTGGTGCTGAGCTAGAGACACTGGTGCTGAGCTAAAGACACTGGTGCTGAGCTATAGACACTGGTGCTGAGCTAGAGACACTGGTGCTGAGCTAAAGACACTGGTGCTGAGCTAGAGACACTGGTGCTGAGCTAAAGACACTGGTGCTGAGCTAGAGACACTGGTGCTGAGCTAAAGACACTTGTGCTGAGCTAGAGACACTGGTGCTGAGCTAAAGACACTGGTGCTGAGCTAAAGACACTGGTACTGAGCTAAATACACTGGTGCTGAGCTAAAGACACTGGTGCTGAGCTAAATACACTGGTGCTGAGCTAAAGACACTGGTGCTGAGCTAGAGACACTGGTACTGAGCTAGAGACACTGGTGCTGAGCTAAAGACACTGGTACTGAGCTAGAGACACTGGTGCTGAGCTAAAGACACTGGTACTGAGCTAAAGACACTGGTGCTGAGCTAGAGACACTGGTGCTGAGCTAAAGACACTGGTGCTGAGCTAAAGACACTGGTGCTGAGCTAGAGACACTGGTGCTGAGCTAGAGACACTGGTGCTGAGCTAAAGACACTGGTGCTGAGCTAGAGACACTGGTACTGAGCTATAGACACTGGTGCTGAGCTAGAGACACTGGTGCTGAGCTAAAGACACTGGTGCTGAGCTAGAGACACTGGTACTGAGCTAAAGACACTGGTGCTGAGCTAAAGACACTGGTGCTGAGCTAAAGACACTGGTACTGAGCTAGAGACACTGGTACTGAGCTAAAGACACTGTGCTGAGCTAAAGACACTGGTACTGAGCTAGAGACACTGGTGCTGAGCTAAAGACACTGGTACTGAGCTAAAGACACTGGTACTGAGCTAGAGACACTGGTACTGAGCTAGAGACACTGGTACTGAGCTAAATACACTGGTACTGAGCTAGAGACACTGGTGCTGAGCTAGAGACACTGGTGCTGAGCTAGAGACGCTGAGCTAAAGACACTGGTGCTGAGCTAGAGACACTGGTGCTGAGCTAGAGACACTGGTACTGAGCTAAGACACTGGTGCTGAGCTAAAGACACTGGTGCTGAGCTAGAGACACTGGTGCTGAGCTAAAGACACTGGTGCTGAGCTAAAGACACTGGTACTGAGCTAAAGACACTGGTACTGAGCTAAATACACTGGTGCTGAGCTTAAAGACACTGGTGCTGAGCTAGAGACACTGGTGCTGAGCTAAAGACACTGGTGCTGAGCTAGAGACACTGGTGCTGAGCTAAAGACACTGGTGCTGAGCTATAGACACTGGTACTGAGCTAAAGACACTGGTGCTGAGCTAGAGACACTGGTGCTGAGCTAAAGACACTGGTGCTGAGCTAAAGGACACTGGGTGCTGAGCTAAAGACACTGGTGCTGAGCTAAAGACACTGCTCTGGGTGCTGAGCTAAAAGACACTGGTGCGAGAGCTAGAGACACTGGTGCTGAGCTAAGAGACACTGGTGCTGAGCTAAAGACACTGGTGCTGAGCTAAAGAACACTGGGTACTCGAGCTAAATACCTGGTGCTGAGCTAAAGACACTGGTGCTGAGCTAAATAACACTGGTGCTGACTAAAGACACTGGTGCTGAGCTAAAGGACACTGGTGCTGAGCTAAGACACTGGTGCTGAGCTAGAGACACTGGTGCTGAGCTAAAGACACTGGTGCTGAGCTAGAGACACTGGTGCTGAGCTAGAGACACTGGTGCTGAGCTAAAGACACTGGTGCTGAGCTAAAGATACTGGTGCTGAGCTAGAGACACTGGTGCTGAGCTAGAGACACTGGTGCTGAGCTAGAGACACTGGTGATGAGCTAAAGACACTGGTGCTGAGCTAAAGACACTGGTACTGAGCTAAATACACTGGTGCTGAGCTAAAGACACTGGTGCTGAGCTAAATACACTGGTGCTGAGCTAAAGACACTGGTGCTGAGCTAAAGACACTGGTGCTGAGCTAGAGACACTGGTGCTGAGCTAGAGACACTGGTGCTGAGCTAAAGACACTGGTGCTGAGCTAAAGACACTGGTGCTGAGCTAGAGACACTGGTAGCTGAGCAAAGACACTGGTGCTGAGCTAGAGACACTGGTGCTGAGCTAAAGACACTGGTGCTGAGCTAAAGACACTGGTGCTGAGCTAGAGACACTGGTACTGAGCTATAGACACTGGTGCTGAGCTAAAGACACTGGTGCTGAGCTAAAGACACTGGTGCTGAGCTAGAGACACTGGTGCTGAGCTAAAGACACTGGTGCTGAGCTAAAGACACTGGTGCTGAGCTAAAGACACTGGTGCTGAGCTAAAGACACTGGTGCTGAGCTAGAGACACTGGTGCTGAGCTAAAGACACTGGTGCTGAGCTAAAGACACTGGTGCTGAGCTAAAGACACTGGTGCTGAGCTAGAGACACTGGTGCTGAGCTAAATACACTGGTGCTGAGCTAAAGACACTGGTGCTGAGCTAAAGACACTGGTGCTGAGCTAGAGACACTGGTGCTGAGCTAAAGACACTGGTGCTGAGCTAAAGACACTGGTGCTGAGCTAAAGACACTGGTGCTGAGCTAAAGACACTGGTACTGAGCTAGAGACACTGGTGCTGAGCTATAGACACTGGTACTGAGCTAAAGACACTGGTGCTGAGCTAAAGACACTGGTGCTGAGCTAAAGACACTGGTGCTGAGCTAAAGACACTGGTGCTGAGGCTACAGACACTGGTACTGAGCTAGAGACACTGGTGTCTGAGCTAGAGACACTGGTGCTGAGCTAAAGACACTGTTGCTGAGCTATAGACACGGTGCGAGCTAAAGACACTGTTACTGAGCAAAAGACACTGGTGCTGAGCTAAAGACACTGTGCTGAGCTAAAGACATCTGGGTGGCTGAGCTAAAGATCACTGGTGCTGAGCTAAAGACACTGGTGCTGAGCTAAAGACACTGGTTGCTGAGCTATAGACACTGGTGCTGAGCTAGAGACACTGGTGCTGAGCTAAAGACACGGTGCTGAGCTAGAGACACTGGTGCTGAGCTAGAGACACTGGTGCTGAGCTAAAGACAACTGAGCTGAGCTAAAGACACTGGTGCTGAGCTAGAGAACACTGGTGCTGAGCTAAAGACACTGGTGCTGAGCTATAGACACTGGTGCTGAGCTAAAGACACTGGAGCTGAGGCTAAAGACACTGGTGCTGAGCTAAAGACACTGGTGCTGAGCTAGAGACACTGGTGCTGAGCTAAAGACACTGGTACTGAGGCTAAAAGACACTGGTGCTGAGCTAAAGACACTGGTGGCTGAGCTATAATACACTGGTGCTGAGCTAGAGACACAGGTACTGAGCTAAAGACACTGTACTGAGCTAAAGATACTGGTGCTGGAGCTATAGAACACTGGTGCTGAGCTAAAAGACACTGTGCTGAGCTAAAGACACTGGAGCTGAGCTAAAGACACTGGGAGCTGAGCTAAAGATACTGTGCTTGAGCTAAAGACACTGGTACTGAGCTAAAGTCACTGGTGCTGAGCTAAAGTCACTGGTGCTGAGCTAGAGACACTGGTGCTGAGCTAGAGACACTGGTGCTGAGCTAAAGACACTGGTGCTGAGCTAAAGACACTGGTGCTTGGAGCTAAAGTCACTGGTGCTGAGCTAGAGACACTGGTGCTGAGCTAAGAGACACTGGTGCTGAGCTAAAGACACCTGGTGCTGAGCTAAAGACACTGGTACTGAGCTATAGACACTGGTACTGAGCTAAATACACTGGTGCTGAGCTAAAGACACTGGTGCTGAGCTAAAGACACTGGTGCTGAGCTAAAGACACTGGTGCTGAGCTAAAGACACTGGTGCTTGAGCTAGATGACACTGGTGCTGTAGCTAAAGACACTGGTACTGAGCTAAAGAGACTGGTGTCTGAGCTAAAGACACTGGTACTCGAGCTAAAGATACTGGTGCTGGAGCTAGAGACACTGGTGCTGAGGCTCAAAGACACTGTGCTGAGCTAAAGACACTGGGTGCTGAGCTAGAGACACTGGTAGCTGAGCTATATACACTGGTGCTGAGCTAGAGACAACTGGTACTGAGCTAGAGACACAGGTGCTGAGCTAGAGACACTGGTGCTGAGCTAAAGACACTGGTACTGAGCTAAAGAGACACTGGTGCTGAGCTAAAGACACTGGTACTGAGCTAAAGACACTGGTGCTGAGCTAAAGATACTGGTGCTGAGCTAGAGACACTGGTGCTGAGCTAAAGACACTGGTGCTGAGCTAAAGACACTGGTGCTGAGCTAGAGACACTGGTACTGAGCTATAGACACTGGTGCTGAGCTAGAGACACTGGTACTGAGCTAAAGACACTGGTGCTGAGCTAGAGACACTGGTGCTGAGCTAAAGACACTGGTGCTGAGCTAAAGACACTGGTGCTGAGCTAAAGACACTGGTACTGAGCTAAAGACACTGGTGCTGAGCTAAAGACACTGGTGCTGAGCTAGAGACACTGGTGCTGAGCTAAAGACACTGGTGCTGAGCTAGAGACACTGGTGCTGAGCTAAAGACACTGGTGCTGAGCTAGAGACACTGGTACTGAGCTATAGACACTGGTGCTGAGCTAGAGACACTGGTACTGAGCTAAAGACACTGGTGCTGAGCTAGAGACACTGGTGCTGAGCTAAAGACACTGGTGCTGAGCTAAAGACACTGGTGCTGAGCTAGAGACACTGGTGCTGAGCTAAAGACACTGGTGCTGAGCTAAATACACTGGTGCTGAGCTAGAGACACTGGTGCTGAGCTAAAGACACTGGTGCTGAGCTAGAGACACTGGTACTGAGCTAAAGACACTGGTGCTGAGCTAGAGACACTGGTGCTGAGCTAAAGACACTGGTGCTGAGCTAAAGACACTGGTACTGAGCTAAAGACACTGGTGCTGAGCTAAAGACACTGGTACTGAGCTAAAGACACTGGTGCTGAGCTAAAGACACTGGTACTGAGCTAGAGACACTGGTGCTGAGCTAAAGACACTGGTGCTGAGCTAGAGACATTGGTGCTGAGCTAAAGACACTGGTGCTGAGCTAGAGACACTGGTGCTGAGCTAAAGACACTGGTGCTGAGCTAGAGACACTGGTGCTGAGCTAAAGACACTGGTGCTGAGCTAGAGACACTGGTGCTGAGCTAAAGACACTGGTGCTGAGCTAAAGACACTGGTACTGAGCTAAAGACACTGGTGCTGAGCTAGAGACACTGGTGCTGAGCTAAAGACACTGGTGCTGAGCTAAAGACACTGGTGCTGAGCTAAAGACACTGGTACTGAGCTAAAGACACTGGTGCTGAGCTAAAGACACTGGTGCTGAGCTAAAGACACTGGTGCTGAGCAAAGACACTGGTGCTGAGCTAAAGACAATGGTGCTGAGCTAAAGACACTGTTGCTGAGCTAAAGACACTGGTGTGCTGAGCTAAAGACACTGGTGCTGAGCTGAAGACACTGTCTGAGCTAAAGACACTGGTGCTGAGCTAAAGACACTGGTGCTGAGCTAAAGAACACTGGTGCAGAGCTAAAGACACTGGTGCTGAGCCTAAAGACACTGGTACTGAGCTAAGACAACTGGTACTGAGCTAAAGACACTGGTACTGAGCTAAAGACACTGGTGCTGAGCTAAAGACACTGGTACTGAGCTAAAGACACTGGTGCTGAGCTAAAGACACTGGTGCTGAGCTAAAGACACTGGTGCTGAGCTAAAGACACTGGTGCTGAGCTAGAGACACTGGTACTGAGCTAAAGACACTGGTACTGAGCTAAGACACTGGTGCTGAGCTAAAGACACTGGTGCTGAGCTAAAGACACTGGTACTGAGCTAAATACACTGGTAGCTGAGCTAAAGACACTGGTGCTGAGCTAAAGACACTGGTAGCTGAGCTAAAGACACTGGTGCTGAGGCTAAAGACACTGGTGCTGAGCTAAAGACACTGGTGCTGAGCTAGAGACACTGGTGCTGAGCTAAAGACACTGGTGCTGAGCTAAAGACACTGGTGCTGAGCTAAAGACACTGGTTGCTGAGCTAAAGACACTGGTGCTGACTAGAGACACTGGTCTGAGCTAAAGACACTGGTACCTGAGCTAAAGACCACTGGTGCTGAGCTAAAGACACTGGTACTGAGCTAGAGACACTGGTGCTGAGCTAGAGACACTGGTACTGAGCTAGAGACACTGGTGCTGAGCTAGAGACACTGGTACTGAGCTAAAGACACTGGTACTGAGCTAAAGACACTGGTACTGAGCTAAAGACACTGGTACTGAGCTATAGACACTGGTGCTGAGCTAAAGACACTGGTACTGAGCTAAAGACACTGGTGCTGAGCTAAAGACACTGGTACTGAGCTAAAGACACTGGTACTGAGCTAAAGACACTGGTACTGAGCTAAAGAAACTGGTGCTGAGCTAGAAGACGCTGGTGCTGAGCTAGATACACTGGGTGCTGAGCTAGAGACACTGTGCTGAGCTAAGACACTGGTGCTGAGCTAAAAGACACTGGTGCTGAGCTAAAGACACTGGTGCTGAGCTAAAGACACTGGTACTGGAGCTAAGAGACACTGGTACTGAGCTAAAGATACTGGTGCTGAGCTATAGACACTGGTGCTTGAGCTAGAGACACTGGTGCTGAGCTAGAAGACACTGGTGCTGAGCTAGAGACACTGGTACTGAGCTAGAGACACTGGTGCTGAGCTAAAGACACTGGTGCTGAGCTAGAGACTGGGCTGAGCTAGAGACACTGGTGCTGAGCTAGAGACACTGGTGCTGAGCTAAGACACTGGTGCTGAGCTAGAAGACACTGGGTGCTGAGCTAAAGACACTGGTGCTAGAGCTAAATACACTGGTGCTGAGCTAAAGACACTGGTACTGAGCTAAAGACACTGGTGCTGAGCTAGAGACACTGGTGCTGAGCTAAAGACACTGGTGCTGAGCTAAAGACACTGGTCTGAGCTAAAGACACTGGTACTGAGCTAGAGACACTGGTGCTGAGCTAGAGACACTGTTGCTGAGCTAAAGACACTGGTGCTGAGCTAAAGACACTGGTGCTGAGCTAGAGACACTGGTGCTGAGCTAAAGACACTGGTGCTGAGCTAAAGACACTGGTGCTGAGCTAAAGACACTGGTACTGAGCTAGAGACACTGGTGCTGAGCTAGAGACACTGGTGCTGAGCTAAAGACACTGGTGCTGAGCTAGAGACGCTGAGCTAGAGACACTGGTGCTGAGCTAGAGACACTGGTGCTGAGCTAGAGACACTGGTGCTGAGCTAGAGACACTGGTGCTGAGCTAAAGACACTGGTGCTGAGCTAGAGACGCTGAGCTAGAGACACTGGTGCTGAGCTAAAGACACTGGTGCTGAGCTAAAGACACTGGTGCTGAGCTAAAGACACTGGTGCTGAGCTAGAGAACACTGGTGCTGAGCTAAGACACTGGTACTGAGCTAGAGACACTGGTGCTGAGCTATAGACAC